>NW_026853267.1:0-188238 GCF_026571515.1 Ruditapes philippinarum
TTGCAAATCCTTTCTGTGGGAAACATTTCATGGGACTTAATAGTTTTGTTGGAATTGAATATTAAGCGTTTTTTTTCTTTGAATTGGAAAAAGGGGTAATAAGACGTGCACTTTCTGGTTAATTCTTGGACTTTGGAGTCTGGATACGCGGAATTTTTGACACATTTGGGGACACTTTTTAAAAAGGCGAAAAAGGATATGTAAGCGCTGATCTGACTTCCTCTTTCAACGATACACGTGACGTTTTATTCTTGAAGTTTTAAAACCTTTCTTTTTTTTGGTGCCTAGAAAACGAGGCCCATTTTCCTGAAAATAAAAAAAAAACGAAATTTAACGAAAAAAGTGTTTATAATTTACAGTTCCCACTGAAAATAACAGTTATAAAGTGGAGAATAAGTTTAGTGATTTTTTTGCGTACATGAACATTTTCAGGAAACAATCTATGTGCATAATGAGCTACGCATGTCCGCTCAATACGGTTAAAAATATGTTAAAGTTTCTTTAAAAACCATTACAAAGAATTACAGAGCAGGCATAAAATTCAGATAAGGCATTGACCCATAATTGCGACTGTGGGCATGAAGTGAACCATGTAAATATACTGCAGGGACGTTTCTTAATGTGGAAATAAAATTATGCAAATCTTCTTTGATCTTTTTTTAAAAAAAGTTTATCACTAACTTTCTTACAGCATCATAACAAAATTCAAACACGCTTCACATTACTCTCCTATTTAAGCAGACAGTGCAGTCGAGTGAATAATTAATTAATTAATTAATTAATTAGTTAATGCATGGTGGCATAAAAAAGAAAGATTGCAGTACACACAACGAACAATAAGTCAAAAAAGGCCTTCCCATCATATCTACGTATTTTAAAAAACTTTCGTATGCAGAATGTCTTATATCTCTTCTGATATGGATACTAAGTTTTTCAATCTCGTCTCGTGAAAATGTGTCTATTTCGGATAATAGTAAATTTATTACAGAAATGATACAACAATAGAAATAAATTCTGATTGTTGCCAAAATTTTCATACTAGTCACATATGAATCTCTTCAGCACATCTGGAGCTAATGCAAATTTTGAGGCAGCGAATTCCCTTGTATGTTAGCCTAAATTCTCAATAAATATTTAAACCAGGATTTGTTTGAATGTTAAGCATCTACCTGTAGTGTAGATTTCGTAAAATCTATGTTTGTTTAGTCCGTTTAGTGACATTTTCTTTATTCATATTGCATGTTTTGGGACACACCAGAAATCCACGAACGGAAAAGAATATCTCGATTAAAAACTACATAGAAATTCAAAACAGCAAGGGTAATATAGAGGAGAGTCCAGGAGGTAGAATCACATTTCGATTTTCTTAAAAAAAGATGAAATTTTATATAAATGTTTGAAAAATATGGAAAAACTTACCCTGCGATCGGCCTATTTTTCCAGTCACATCTGATGTTATGCTTCACATCTGGTGCAGCGGAAATTCAACATATCATCATTTTACCGATGCTGCATTTTTGAGATTCATATGGGGTTCCACCCCGTGATATGTACCCACTTCCGTTTTCACTCAGAAACTCGACGATTATTATTAATCCGAAAAGTTGAGATTTGTTACGTTATCGGAATACACCGCCTTTTATCATTGAGTTACTTTGTAAATGGCGGCGCCTATCTAGAACTGAACACTGAAAATTTCATTGATAGGTATAGAACTCTGTATATTTTTTAATTGTTTTTTATTTGAATTTTCTTTTAAATATACACGTGTAGTCTATAGCCGGGCAAGGCAAAGCCCGGGCCCGCGAAGCGGGCCCGGACTTTGACTTCCCCGTATAATTTTTCAAGCGAAATAAAGATTATTAAAAGTGAAATAAATGTAAAACTTTAAACGTTTGCGACATTAAAATAGCGTACTTGATTTGATTGTTTTGCACGTGCTGTTTGGCGCTACACTGTGACGTCACGTAAACAATACTTTAAGAGTCTGTACATACAGCGTTAACGACTGAATAAAAGATATTGGTGTTCGGATTCATTTTCTTAGTTAGACCATTTTCTTTCATTCTAGATAGTTTTCACAACAAAATTCGACAAAAAAATGTTTTATTTATCAGAATTTTCATACAAAATGGCGCCTTCAATTTTCATTTTACATTTTGAAACTGTCATTCGATATTATACACAGCTTCCGTTATTCTGGTTCGCTGTCACCATTATGGTTCCCGTAGAGCGTGCGCGGGTGACCAGTCTACACATCCGTTTTCAGTCAGAATTCCTCAGTTTGTATTGTTATCTTTAAATTCGAAAAGTTGCGATGTGTCCAATTCGGTACTTCGGACGAAAGTTTTCAAAACCATCACTTAGAAGGTACTCGCGTTACCGTAAAGCTCGCTTTGCGAGCAGGCCCTTCGGGTCAGCTCGTCGAGCTCGCTATCAATCTTCAACTGAAAAATTTAATAAATGTCGACTTTGTTGGAAAGAACAATGGTTTCTTGCTTTTCAAATTTGTGTTTCCGTTAGTTTTACCTAAGCCTGAAAATTCATCTTGTCAGATGAGTCGCGTGCTATACAATGTCGTCATTTTAGCGCATTTTATCAATGAACCACATTAAAATGACGTCATTTCGATGTATCGAAGAAAGAAAGTGTATGCTTATTATGACGTGATTTCGCCGTGTCATTTCATAAAATGACATTATTTCCATGGGAAATTGTGTTATTGTGGTAAAGAATTTAAAATATGGTAACATATGGTAGATAATGCATGAAAAATATCTGACATATGTTTGCAGTTCAGATCGGAATATCCGTCCCTTGAATACCCGCCCATGGGCGACAACTCGGCATCGTTACCGCCAAATGGGTAGGTCCCCACGGAACGGATATTTTGATCAAAATCGTAACATATGGCAGATACCGTATAAGTACTGATTTCTGCGCGATTTTTTGTTAAAATAAGATGGTTTAAATTTCTGCGCATCTTATTTCTGCGGTGTCATCATTCTTGCATTCATGCATTTAACTCTGCATTTTAATTAAGACATTAGTACAAAATTAACAAATAAGAACAGACAACATTTTAAGATTTGTTTATGTTACATTACTTCCGGTTAAAGATGCAGACGAATGATAATGTGTTTTATAGTAATCATCGTGTATCGGTGTAAAACACAAGAACAAATTTGCTTTGTATGTGTTTAAATGTGAAAAATAACAATGGCAAAATCGCACATAGACACAAGATATTATTAACGCAGTTTCTATTGACAATAACAAACAGGGGTCATTTTTATCAAATCTTTGATAATGATATCGTTTAATACAATTATTCTAAAATGAGAAAAACTGAAACAGTGGAATAAACTGGACACAATTTTAGTGTTTAATTGCAATGATAAACGTTTTCTTCAACAACAGCCAATACCATACAGCCGTCAAAATATAATACCAAACAAACCAATACCGGTAGTTATAGAAATATTCGGATATAAACATAGGAAAATGCTTAATTTTCTGCGGAGTGTCGTTAAGAACCGCAGAAATAGCATAAATAAAATTCCGCCAGAAAGAAGTGCTAATACGGATTTATAAATCTCAATATACGCCAATGTGTATTTATTTAAGGAACCAATCAAAACTAATATCGAAATTAGAAAAGTGACCCATTAATAATATTTATACTCGGCGTCTGAATCAACCATATGTCCTCTATTGTGGTAATTATCTACACTAATGGGAAGAAAGATCGGGGAGCGGAATTATCCTGGTTACGAATGATCCCCTTCGGCACAATTAAGAGAGCCAATCAAAACTATTATTACAGCAAACTCGATTTCACGTTTTTCTATGTTTTAGTACAAATTTATTTTTAGCAGACAAAATGATTTGTCCATAAAATGATTTATACCTCATATATATTTTTGAAGACATTAATTAATTAATTATATATATATCAGTTGGGCTTACTGTAAAATTAATAGGGAAGGACTGAATACAAAAAGAATTTTCATTGGTCATTTTAGAATAGCAAACTGAAATTGGTGAATCTCATTGGTCATTCTTAACCCTTTCCCCCATGAGCATATTGTGAGAAATGGCCGTTTTCACTGAAAAGCCTCCTGTTACAAGTTCAAACTGCTATGAAACTATGAAAAATGCTTCAATACTAATCAAACTTGGCACAAATGTTGACAGGACCATTACCTTTGTAACGACATGCTCAGTCTTAAATTTCCAGTTACCATGGCAACGAGGGGCCATCTCAAAATTGTCAAAAATCACTATTTTGCCTCGATTTTTTCCATCAAAATTTATTCAAAGTGCTGCAACTTCTCACGGGATTGAGATAGAGTCAAAGGCTTTTCAGCTTTGGTTAAACGTAACATTATGATCGACCTGGGGTCATTTTTAGCCTCTCACAAGTCCAAAATTTTCTTGGCGATGAGGGGGACTCCGCCCCCCTTCAAACCCCCCTAACAGAATGGGGCACATCCCCCTTCTGGCAACCCCCTGATGTATCTTTTGGATGGGGGGCGGCGCCGAAAATGTGCTCAATTTTTTTAGCAACATTTCTCAAACGAAAACTTATGTTTGGGGCCCAAATAGGACATTTTTTCACTTATTTGAGACCTAAAAAAAGGGGGGGGGGGGTCGAAAGTGCGTTGTTTCGGGTATATATGTGGTAAAGGGTTAAATAAAATTTTAAGGACAGTTCTAACCAGATTGAAATAAAACCTTAAGGATAGCTCTAAAATAAAATGTGTTAGGATAATTTTTGCCTTTAAAAACAAAATGTAAAGGATATTTCTAAAAAAAATGTACAAAAATGAGGATAGTTCATTATTTTTTTGGTTAATTTGTAAATAATTACAAAATTTAAAAGTCAAACGTAAGTTTAAGAAACACCTAAAATAGAAGTTGTCCTACTTTGAAAAATCACCAATTTAATAAAGCAATTATTTAATTTCAATGTTTACAAAATGGGCACTTTCTTAGCTACAAGAAATTATCATTATGTCAATGTTATGCAAGCACTGCTAACATTTCTTTTTGTATTGAAAAAATAGAAATAGCATTATTTTGCAATCTAAAAAGTTTTACTTCGGCCGAGTATCTTTTTTAAAGATACTTCTTGTTTCTTTTCTTTTGTTTTGATTGATATTAATCCTTCGTTTTGTTTTCGATAAATTATTTTATTCTGAAATCATTTTATGAAAGTATTTATTTCTGAACGAAATATTCGGTGAATTATATGAAATAATGTTATTTGTTGAGTTAACTTGTTGAAAGGAATATTTATCGGATCTGAATTTGTAAAATGCATGTTTAATATAACAACGATAACAACAATTGTGTTTATCGTCTCTAAATACAAATGAAAATAATCTTATTGAAAATAATCCATGTTAGGTGCAATCGCTGTTGTCTGCTAATTAAGATTTTCAAACTATGTAAATATTTAGGTCAAAACTGCAGATTACAAATAATACATAATATTAAGTTGTTTAAATAATTGATTAATAATTTGACTACTACTTTCGTTTCTTTATGTTACATATAACGTATGTAAATAAATGTAAAAGTTACGTTATAAGCATTTTTATTTGTTTGGATTTAACACTGGTTTAGGAAAAAATACTTAAAGCTTTGAAGGATTTTTATGAAACTTTGATCAATTGTTTAGCACATCCAGATAATGTGCAGAACTTATATGCCAGGTGTGCCGGCTCAAGGTCGGGGTCACTTCTACAGATCAAAGGATTGAGACTTGGGTTTCATGTCCGCTCCTTATCTTGTAAACCCCATGAAGGCTTTTCATGCACCTTGTGTCAAATGTTAACCACGTCGCAAAGGCATATGCATAACCTTTCTTTGGATACTGCGGACTATATTTGTGTGTGTATATATATAAAATTAGTTTTTATACATATTTTATTTTAGTTTTTTTTTATACATTTTTCATTTTAATTTTTCATACATATTTTATTTAAGTTTTTCGTACAAATTTTAAGCCAATCAAAACAGCCGTTACATCTTATAAGAGCCTGTAGTTGAGAATAAAACACAGTTACCACAGTATCACAGTGGTTGCCTGCCCGCATAGCTCAATCAGTTAGAGCGCGAGACTTATAATCTTTACATTGTGGGTTGGATTCGCGGGCTGGTCAACTGAAATTTCTAATCAGTCTTTAGCATGAAACTTTATATCGAGGCCCCACTTTTTAAATTGTATGTATTTTACATATTAAATAATGTTGTTGTTTTTTTAATTATTATTATTATATACTATTATATAAGTATCTTTTTGGAAAGGGCTGTTGATTGTCATCAGTTATTATTTCATGAACATGTACCACTCAACCCACCCCCTGAGAATAGCGGGGGCATGGACTTTAAACCAAGCCGACCTCTGGTTACTCTCCCCCCCCCGTGCGGGAGATACGCAGCTAATAACATTCCTTTCTTATGCTCCGGAACAGCGCAAACGTCAAAACACGACTTTCTCAATGGGGCGAGGGTGGTGATTACAAATGACTGGTGTATTACAATGATGCACATATAGGTCCTTATAATCCCACTGGTTTAGAAAAAATGCTTAAGGTGACAACAGACACTTTCCGTGGTACTCACATAAATGTCATTTAAACCAAGTTATTTTAGTAATAATTGTTATTTATTTAATCTTTGTGCATTAAATGTCGTTGATCATCATAAAAAATAACATATTTGAAAAAAATGCCTTTGTAAATGATTGATTTTGAATAAAAATCCTAAAATTTTAAATCGTCATATCAAAGTCATTTTTTATTTTTTTGTCATCAAACTTTTGGAAAATAACCATACTTATATTATCTGGGGAACCGTGTCTCAAATTTTTTCTATCTTTTCTCAAAAAAAGATTACGTAACGTTAAACATTTTATGCTACTTTTTTCACCATACATATTACGTAATTAAAGATAATTAAAGTCGCTGATTGAGCAAACAAAAATCCCTGACACGGTTCCCTCCGTAAATGAATTTCCTTTCATGTGCTTTAAACCGCATGTTAATTTGCTTGATTATTAAAAAAGTTATGCCGATTCAAAGTTAGTCCGACCTGCATCGAACGAAGTGTCATAAATCGGCTGTTCTCTCTCGGACCCCTACGTTTCACGCTAAATAATTGCATAATACACAAATATCGCACCAGAGAGGGTCACAAGTTGGCGGTAACATACTCTAAAAACATTTTATGACCCAGTGACATCTGACCAATTAAAAAGCTGCTGATTAATATCAGTTTATAGCCGAAATTTCTTCAATTCTTAACGTGATTTACTGTCCGTCTGGTATCTGTCGCACATGTCACGTGACTATCGGTAAAATTTTAGGCACTCAGTGGGGGGAAATGGCACGCGTTTGCGCACCGCTAGCGGGGTATTTAATTGTTTCCTATTATTATCATCAGCATTATTATTGTATTATACCAGATGTCACTCTGCATGCCTGTGTATTCGTGTATGAAATTCCGTTAAAATATAAAATAAAATAACAAAAAAACTGAGCTTCTGACAGTCTTTTAAAGTCCATGGTAGATGTACAAATAAGAACGGGATATTGTATATTTTTTCACCAAATTGATAATGCTTCACATATTTTATAGAAATAAAACGTATTACTCGATCATTATGATCTGGCCTTCTTGACTTCTATTATCATGAATATCATCTATGATCCAGAGAGATCTAGTTTCTACCGGGATAGACAATAAATTTTCATACTTTGTCCCAGATTTATTAGTACTGTGTCCGATTTACTGGCGAACAATTTATTTTCACTGAGAATATATTTTAATATCTTTTTTTTATTCATAGAAGAAATAATCATCCTTAGACAATGTAAAATGGTTTTTAGAAATTTGTCAGGGACACCTTACCACAAGTCATATTATAGGCGTTCACATAAAAAATATTGTCTGTTTTATGTTGTTGTTTTACTTGACATTGTTAGAAAACGAGGTTGAATGTAAAGTAAGCCTTGAATCCGTACAAAAAAGTATATCAACTCAATGTAATATCTATCAGATTAAGGGACAGACAAATTATTTTCACAACATTATGGATATTTTAGCAACTACATTTTTAATCAACCCCGTGGTCGTGCGATCTGCCGCTATGCTTAATTATTTATGTTTCATACATTATGTTACGTACATTGGCCGACAATTTCTTAATTTATAAAAAAGGCTAAATGTTGAGATATACGGTAGTTGTACGATACGTGTATTACGAGAAGTATGGACCAGTATGGACCTGTAATTCACGGATATATGGAACTACCGATTTCCCTCATTGATGCCTCAACAGGGGGCGGAGCGTTATCGATAATCGACAGGTTACGCGAATAGCAGATACAAATAGTATAGTTACCGTTTTAAAACTTTAAAAACACACTTTTTTGGACTACTGTTTCCAAAATTAAATCACGAATGTGTCAGAAAAGGTTGATAAATCTACTTAGCAAAAAAATTTCTCATTTTAGGTATTTTTCAGTGATAATTGACTCCGTTGTCACCTTAAATATTAGAAGAATTTTATGAAATTTGGATCAATTTTTTTATCACATCCAAATAATGTGCAGATTTTAATGCCTAGGGTGCCGGGCCCGGGTCAGGTCCCCTATAGTCAAAGGGTTTTAACATGGTTTTTTTGCTCTTATTACTTAAACCCATGAAGGATTTTCAGCATCTTGTTAACAACATCAGGACATATGCGAGCCTTTTTGGGGGTTTCCGTGGACTATTAAAATGTAATACTAAAATGTTGTTTTTTTTTTTCTTCAAAAATAAAAAAAATTTACAGGGCGTATTTCAAATGGGGTACTGTAAAAAATGGGAAATGTTTGTGAGGGGTGTTTTTTTAAAATGGCGTAAAATTCATTTCTTTGCATTTGGCGTATTTTACAAAAGGCGTAATAAACCCAAACCCCCATTTCAACTAGGATGTTATGATATAAAGTTTGCTTTTTTAAAAAAAAAATCGGAGGGGATTTTTGGGTGCTGTGGAAAAATTGTTTAAACGAAAATATGTTGGGATATTATATGGCATAAAAGACACAATGAATGGTTATAATTACAATTATTTAACAAATAGAATTTATTATATATATTGTAATGAAGTTTTGTTTTTACTTCATTTTTTTAATGTTTTGAAAGATTATATGCTGGAGAATTGGACTTTTTTCTTGGCGCATTAGGGATACTTTTTCTACAAAGGGAATTAAATTTAAAATAAATGATATATATCATTTATTTTAAATTCAGTTCCCTTTGCAGAAAAGGTATATATATATACTCGTATATATTAAAAGAAGTATCAAAATAAAAGTTTCTTGTAAAGTTCAATAACCAAATTTTCGGTTACTGTTGAAACATTTCCTCTACATTTTAAAAAACGGGTATAAAGTATGTTAATCAAAATTTTAAGCCCAAGATTGACATAAAAATGTTTATTATATACTTATAAATGAAATATTGAGAAATATTGATGAAATAAAATGCATATTTTCATTTTTCGTATTTTCACTGTAAAATTTATTTTTCACTGCAGTGAAACATATTTTCCTTATTTTCACTGGTGTCTTGCCGGACTACTTTCTTTTTAAATTCTGCCAGTACACAAAATTTAAGGGAAAGTCTTTCAAATTTTAATGTCAAAAAAAAGAGAAAAAATGTATATAATAAACAGAAAATTTAAGTTTTTTCTATAAATTCACGATTTATTTTCATCTTGTGGCATGAAATTACCATATTTCACTCGTGTGGCTACCGCCACTCATGAAATATTTATTTTCATACCACTCGATGAAAATAAATCATGTATTTATAGAAAAAACTTGAATATCCTCTATTTATATCATTTGATTGGAATAAACAGTATATATAAAGCTACATGCCTCCAACCACAATATTATAAGAAAATCAAACATGAGTAAAATTGGTGCCATTTGCGCCAAAAAATCTCCGTTGCGTTATGTAGTCATACCGGTTCAATACAAGGTTCACTGGGTCATAGTGCATGGTGATATTGTAGCTTTAATGTTATCGAAACATGAAAATTAATAGTAAAACGTTATTCAGAAAATAATACGGTCATCGACTTATACAGATTAAAAGATTAAATGGAATGCAACCTAGCTCCACGTAGCGATTTTTCTATGTACCGATTTGTTCACTTCGATGTAAATTTTTCGTTTAAGTTAAGCCGTATTTTGAAACGGGGCATGCGCAAAACAATTTTTGTAGACTGCTTCTAATGATTTGACGCTTAAAATAAGATTCATTCAGTACAATCAGATACGCCAAAATGGATGCCGCCAGCAATCAGTCTGAACACTATGGAGAGGTCTGATGACCTCTCCAATAACGGCTGGTTTGATTGGCTAAATAATATGTACGAAAAAGAAAAAAAATATACGAAAAAACAAAAATGAAATATGTAAGAAAAACAAAAATAAATACGTATGCAAAATTGAAATAAAACATGTATGCAAAACTAAAATGAAATATTTACGAAAAACAACAAAAAAAGTTTTTAAAAATAAAAAAACGAAAAAAAATGAATAAAAACGTACATAAATCCTCTTTATAGACAGTTTATATAAATATAGGGTACCGCCGTTCTATATAAATAATTAATGGTGTAATATTGTCGTGCCTATCAAAGAAGTTTTATTTATTTGATGTACATATATGTTGTCATGTTGTTAATGACTGTTAATATTTTATTCCCTCGATTGCACTGTCCGTCCGTCCTTCGTCCGTCCGATAAACTTTTCCGCGTTTTACCACCAAACCGATGGGGGATTTCAGTGAAACTTCACATGATTGTTTCTCACCATGCCTGGTTGTGCATAGTATTTTGATTTTCCGGTTGATTTTTTTGCACAGTTATGGCCCCTTAATGGTCAATGTTTGAGTAAAATAAGCTTGGCCGCGCTTCATCACCAAAACCGCGAGAGGATTTCAGTGGAACTTCACAGGATTATTTGTCACCATGCGTGCATTCTCTTCTTATTTTCTACCTGAATTTTTGGGCACAGTTATGACCCCTTAGTGATCAATTATCGAGTAAAATAAGCTTGTCAGCGCTTCATCTCAAAAACCTCTTGAGGAATTTCAGTGAAATTTCACAGGATTGTTTGTCACCATACCTAATTATGCATACTCTCTTGATTTTTGCTTGCATTTTCTGGGCACAGTTATTGCCCCTAAATGTTCAATCTTTGAGTTAAATAAGCTTGTCCGCGTTTCATCTCCAAAACAGCTGGGGAAGTTTTAGTGAAACTTCGCAGGATTGTTTGTCACCATGCTAAGTTGTGCATAGTGTCTTTATTTTCTTGAATCATTTAATGGTCAATTCTGGCGTAAATTAAGCTTGTCTGCTCACATCACCAAAACCGATGGGGGATTTCAGTGAAACTTCACAGGTCTTTTTGTCACCAAGCCTTGTTGTGCATACGCTCTTGATATTCTGCATGAATATTTTTTGGCACAGTTATGGCCCATTAATGGTTTATTTCCGAGTAAGATAAGCTTGTCAACGCTACTTTCCAAAGCCGACGGGGGATTTCAATGAAACTTCACAGAATTGTTTGTCACCAAGCCCAGTTAAGCATAGTATCTTGACTTTTCAGTAATTTAACTTTGTCCATCTTTCATCTCCAAAACTGCTTGGGAATTTTCAGTGAACATTTATTAAATTGTTTGATTGGTGTCATGATTTTCTAAGTCTAGTTGTGCATTGTGCCAAGATTGTTTTCGCACCAGCATGGCCCCTTGATGAATAATTTTAGTTAATTGGCTTTAGACTCTTTCTCCTACACTTCTTATAGAATTTCATTAAAATAATGAAAACGACGATTCTCTTTCGAAAAATTTTCAAACTCGACTTTTTTGAAGAAAAACTAGAATTATTGTCATAGTCATATCGGCGTACACATACACATTGTCGTTGGCTCGCACGTTGTCGTTGCCATTCGCAAACTTTAATATTGACCTTTTTATTACTTTTTGTTTTCTTCTCATACTTGATTTCAGTAACCCTTGAAATAAGACCTACGAGGACATTAGACTAACCTTGACATCATTCATAAATGATCATGACATTTAAGTTCAAATGTTTGAATTGTGCTTGTTGTGTTGCTTAGTTATTTTAATGGATTGTCTTCAAACTTGAACACAACAATATTTCAGAATATCCTTTATGTCAACCAGAAAAACCTTTCCCTTCATTCATGAATGACTTGACCTTGAAGGTCAAATTATTGAATTTTTCAGTTTTTTATTTTATATTTTTATTTTGCTTTAACTTGTTTTTACTTACTAATGAATTGATTGACTTAATATTAAGTACAATGTTCCTTTGGGGCGTCCGTGACCGAGTGGTTAAGGTCGTTTACTTCAAACCACTTGCCCCTCACCGCTGTGGGTTCGAATCCCGACAGGGACTTTGGATTCTTTCATGTGATGAAGCTATCCAGCTAGCTTACGGAACATCGGTGGTTCTACCCAGGTGCCCGTTCGTGCCTGAAATAATGCACGGAAGGGCACCTGAGGTCTTCCTCCACCAGTAAAGCTGGAACGTCGCGATATGACCTATACTGTGTCGATGTGACATAAAACCCAAAACAAAAAAAAACAACAAAAAAACAATGTTCCTGTGCGGCCTTCATAGATATGAAACTGAATTGACATTGGATCATTCATGACCTAGATCTTGAAGGTTAGATTTTCAATTTTCACTGACTGTAACTTTGTAATAAAAAAGAATTATCTTATTTCAGACAGAATAAACTTTAGGGAAAAACATGTAAAAGATTGAACTGAAATTGAACTTGAGCTTTCTTTGACCTTGAAGTTCAAATTATTGAATTGTTCTCCTTTTTTGCTGTAACCGGCTATAACTTTGTTATTACTAATAGATACAATATTCTTATAACATAGTAAAATTGACCTTGGATCATTTACGACTTTGACATTGTTAAATTATTTATTTTCACTGATTTTTGTTATACTTGACTGTAACTTTGTTATTGATAAATGGATTATCTGCATGCTTGGACAAAACCACTTTTTGAAAAAAATGTGTAAGGTTGAGATGACATTGACCCTGAGCTCTTGAAAGACCTTGACCTTAAAGGTCAAATTATTGAAATTTTCGCTGAGTTTGGCAATAATTGACTGTTACTTTGTAACTAACAAATGGATTATCTTCATACTTATACAAAACAATTTTTTGGAATAGACAATCTTAAAGGTTGAAATGACCTTGACCCCAAATATAAATAACCATTTTCTTTGTAGAAATGTTAAAAGAAAAAGAAGCATTATTATTATGGTCATTACTACTGTTCAATTTAAATGCTTTTATAGCATTATTAAAGACAAGCTGGTTCAAAGGAATAATTAGCGATGCCACTTGGAAGAATATAATTGTAAGTGAATTCGATATGCAAAATAATATTCTATTATGGAAAACATTAAATAGATAAAATTGCCAAAAGTACCACAACAGTTTCTTTTTTGGAAGTTTACCTTTAATACGTTATCTACACATATAGATATAATAATACCCTATCAATAACGAATCTTTTGCAGAAATACCATTGTGTTCATAAAAAAGATTCCAAATTGGCAACAAAAGTATATTTCTTAATTCATGATTTAAAAGCGATGTACATGTATATAACATTGCATATGCTTGAGTCTTAAGGTGTTTTCTTTCGTTAGAAAATGTAAAAAAAAGAAATTTATGCTAAATGTAAATTTAAATTTTCAGGATATTAAGAAAAAATATAAAAGAAATGATGAAAAAATTATGGTACAAATTACTTAAAAAACAACTTATGGACCAAAAATTACTCATTATGATTATTTAAAAAAACATAGTTATGAATGAAGAGTGATCAAAACATACTACAATTAATTGAGTACTAATAACACATAACAAGACAGTAAAATAACCTGGATACAAACACATGATCTAAGCTTTGACGAAAGCAAATTGAAACAAATATACGAAGTGTCATTTAAATACCCAAATATTCAGAGGTTTTAAATAGGGATTCAACACACAGAATAATTTGCACAACATTTTTTTACATAAATCTAATTATAACGATAATCCTCTTTGTATCTCTTTTAAAATGAAAAAGTAAGTATCGAACATTTGTTTTGGCAATATAGTTTTGTAAAAGACATCATAGAATGATATGTATTTCGAAACAAAATAAATGAGAGCCATTTTTCATCATTTACTGAACAGTAAATGGTGTTTGGTTTTAGATATAAGAAAACTTTCTCAAAAATTAAAAGTTTAATCGTTATAAACTTCAACATGTACATTTATAAATGTAAAATACAAAAGAGTATTCCTTGAGTTGTAGGGGCTAAAATGTATATAACATATTGTTACAATATTGAAAAAATGTAATTATACTTTAATTATATTTTTATTATATCAGGGAATGCTTATCAAGTATTTCTTTATTCAGATTAACACTTTGGTTTTTCCGCCCAAATATGCAGACATGAATTATAACCTATCCCAAAACTGCAAAAACAAGAACCGATTGAAGCGGGTGATTCTTCCCGAGAATGTTTTGGACACAGGAAAGGATAAAAAAGAACAAAGGGCAAAACAAGGCAGAGTTATGTGTTTTTGCCCTGCACTTCTATTCAATGAGATCTAGCTATAAAGTTTCGTGACGATATCTTTTTTAGTTTCAGAGTTATAGCCCGGGTTAAATTCAAAGTGAAAAATGAACAAAGGTCAATAACTCCAAAATAAGACAAGGCTGTGTTAAGGTTTTTTAGTATTGCAGTTCTATCCAATGAGATCTATCTACCTACAAAGTTTCATGTTGATATCTCTAATAGTTTTAGAGTTATGTCCTGAATAAAAATCAAAAAGTAAAAATAAACAAAGGACAATAACTTCAAAATAAGGCAAGGCAGAGTTATGATTCTTTAGCACTGCGCTTCTACCCAATGAGATTTATGTATCTGCAAAGTTTCATGTTGATAGCTCTTATAGTTATAGAGTTATGTCCCGGACAATGTTCAAAATTTACAAATAAACAAAGGGCAATAATTCAAAAATTAGGCAAGGCAGAGTTACGGTTCTTGTGCACTGCACACTTTCTCAAAGAGATCTATCTACCTACAAAGTGTCATGTTGATACCTCTTATAGTTTTAGAGTTATGTCCCGGACTAAGTGCAAAGTGTAAAAATGAACAAAGGGCAATAATTCAAATATTAGGCAAGGCAGAGTTACGGTTTTTGTGCACTGCACACCTACTCAATGAGATATATCAACCTACAAATTAAAGTTGTATGTTGATACCTCTTATAGTTTTAGAGTTATGTCGTGGACAAAGTTCAAAGTGTTAAAATATCAAAGGGCAATAACTCCAAAATTAGGCAATACAGAATTACGGTTCTTGTGCACTGCTCACCTACTGAATGAGATCTATCTACCTATAAAGTATCATGTTGATAGCTCTTATAGTTTTAGAGTTATGTCCCGGACAAAGTTCAAAGTGTAAAAATGAACAAGGGCAATAACTCCATAATTAGGCAAGACAGAGTTACGGTTTTTGTGCACTGCATACCTACTCAATGAGATATAACTACTTACAAAATTGCATGTTGATACCTCTTATAGTTATAGAGTTATCTCCCGGACAATGTTCAAAGTGTAAGAATAAACAAAGGGCAATAACTCCAAAATTAGGCATGACAGAGTTACGGTTTTTGTGCACTGCACACCTTCTCAATGAGATCTTTCTTCCTACATAGTTTTATGTTGATACCTCTTATTGTTTCAAAGTTATGTCCCGGACAAGAAAAGCGGACGGACGGACAGACAGACGGACAAGTCTGCTACTATATGCTCCCCCGAAATTTTTCGGGGACCACATTTTTTTTCTATTTTTCCCGCTGAAAATGCTTTTAGATAACTAAATTAATTAATACAAAAGTGATTTATATGACTGATCACAATTACTTTGAGAGACTGCAGAGGTATATGAGACTATATAAAAAATTTGTTTTCTTATTTAGAATTTTTCCTGCTTTTCAACATTTTATTGTTTTAAACAGTGCCAAATACATCACTGTATAATACTTTTTATGTTCATAAGATGTATATTTATATATTTATACTGTACATGCATACATGTTTGATAAATAATTGCGGTAACCAGTAAAGTGGCCCGAACAAAATTTATGTTAATATGTGTTTTCCTTATAGTAAATTTTCGGTGTCCCCACTTTACCATCCCGTGCTAGTTACACAAAAAGTTTTAAAGCTAATCAATCATACAGGAGATTTTAAACAATCCAGATAATGTGCAGAACTTATATGCCAGGTGTGCCGGCTCAAGGTCGGGGTCACTTCTACAGGTCAAAGGATTGAGACTTGGGTTTCATGTCCGCTCCTTATCTTGTAAACCCCATGAAGGCTTTTCATGCACCTTGTGTCAAATGTTAACCACGTCGCAAAGGCATATGCATAACCTTTCTTTGGGATACTGCGGACTATATTTGTGTGCATATATATATAAATTAGTTTTTTATACATATTTTATTTTAGTTTTTTTATACATTTTTCATTTTAATTTTTCATACATATTTTATTTAAGTTTTCGTACATATTTTAAGCCAATCAAAACAGCCGTTACATCTTATAAGAGCTTGTAGTTGAGAATAAAACACGGTTACAACAGTATCACAGTGGTTGCCTGCCCGCATAGCTCAATCAGTTAGAGCGCGAGACTTATAATCTTTACATTGTGGGTTGGATTCGCGGGCTGGTCAACTGAAATTTCTAACCAGTCAATTACACAAAAAGTTTTAAAGCTAATCAATCATACAGGAGATTTTAAACAAGAAAAAAGCAAGATAAATTATTTAAAAAAGATCCATGTGGTGCTTGAACTGCAGTCCTTCTCACGTTTGAACTAAAATTAAAGAGTACTCTTTCCTTGATATATATGTTTATGCCTGTTAACATTTCTACAAAATAGTATCAATTTACTGATATCACTTCAAAGCCACAGAGTTGATGGATGTATGGAAGACCAGGGGCTAAACATTATACGCAGGGCTCATTAATAAAGATAAAAACATGAATTAAGAAACGATTTGGGACTATTTTAAACCTACTACAGTTTCATTAATATATCATTAGTTTTATAAAATATAGATTAAGACCATGCGATATCAAACATGTTATGAAAAAGTGAAAGTATGAAATAATCAATATTGCACATTTCTTTAATTTTTTAATACGCAGCTTTGGAAAGTGGTCCAGCAAGTTTAAAATACTTAATGTGTATTGATCTTTAAACATCAGATTTAATCATGTATAAGTTAATTTAATATTTTGTTTAATTCGAGGGGTAAAAAGTTTATCATTTAATGTTTATACAATTTGTATTTTGTATATTAATTGCCATTTATTTTAGATCATTTAGACTGCTAATTTAACATAGTTATGCTGTCAAAGTATCTTTGATCAGAGACTATAACATGGAAAAAATTGCAAACACAATTTGATTGAGCCCATATGAGGAAAAGTGTTCTTGTGATAACATAGTAAGATCTAATGTCCGTATCTCAATATTTGATAAGCACGCCCGTTTAACTCACAACGAGTGAAAAATGTCCATCGGTAAAAATGTTGTGAGCAACTTCCGTTCCTCGTTGTGAGCACCCATCTTTGACGTGTGACACGATAAACAAGGTGAGTTTTTCCTAATTTTTGAAGATTACAGACATTTATGTAAAAATATCGAAATGCAGTTAGCTAGCGATGTGTTTTCCGAGTATGCACATGTAAAGATATTGCCTGTTGGTGGACAATTTGATGGAAATACCGTGCGACGCAGGCACTCGGGGTAGCTGGAAAACTGGAGACAACTTCTCTTTGGACCTAATTTAACATTGAAAACGTCGATTCTGGTGACGCTTTGTGCATTCTAACCTAAAACAGATGCCCACAAGTCTTCAGCGTAAATTATTATCTGAAAGTCTTCATAGAAACGAAGATATACCCTTTTTTGCTTTAATCCTCGTTGTGAGCACCATATTCTCGTCAAAGATGGGTGCTCACAACGAGGAACGGAAGTTGCTCACAACATTTTTACCGATGGACATTTTTCACTCGTTGTGAGTTAAACGGGCGTGATAAGGGTGTCTCTTTCTCTGAATATTTTGATAAACCTTTTATACTGTTCTTTTTCAACTTTACAGAACAATATGTTTCTAAAAACACATTACTCATTATTCGTATTCATATTTCAGAACGGTTTATACCCAGACAGATGATTCAAGTTCAACGCCCTCAGGTTCGCGGTCCCGTAATTGGAATATCCAAGGTAGCTGTGTCCTACCTTCAGGACAGATCTTGCTTGCAGATTTAAATAACGTTGATTTGAAGAAAATTGAAAGAACGGGTAAAGTAATCAGTGTGTGTAAACTTCCTTCTTCACCATATGATGTTTGCTATTTTGGCGATAATGTAGCTGTTGTATCATTGTCTTCGAAACTTCAGTTTGTTGATACTAACCAAAGTATGAAACTGACAAGATCTGTTGTTACAGATCATACATGTCGTGGGCTGGCATGTCACAATGATCAAATATATGCTAGAGACCTTGATGGTTCTGTTTATATTTATAGTACAGGTGGTATAAAGCAGCGCATTCTGTATTCTTCTCAAGGCAATTTGCGTTATTGCAAAGCCTTTGCGTTGAGTAATGATGGAAGTAAGTTATACCTTCTTGATGCAAATAAGCTGGTTACCATTGACAACAGGGGGAACTGTTTGTTCATTTTAAACCATGCAAGCATATATAACCAAGGAGGAATATGTGTAGATGAACAAGGTTATGTTTATGCTACTTGCGCAAATGGCAATATTTTAAAAATAAGTGCAGATGGTATGACTATACTAAGTATACTAAGAGTCCAAAGCAGAGTACACCGCGGAGCTGATATTCATACATTGACATTTGATGGGAAAAATACAGCTCTTATAGCTGCAGGACGTTTCAACCAAATAGATGTCATTACCTTGATGAAATAATGAGTAACTAGAATATCTTGCTAAGTATAACTTCAAATACTAGTACAAATGTACCACATCCAATGATGGCTATATATATAGTGGTACATAAACATCACTAAAAAAATATCACCGAATGACATCAGCAATGAAAGCCCAAAAACTCAAATTTATGGTTGTTCATTCGTTTTGATACTTGTTGATGAGTCATGAATTTTACATAAAAAGTTTTGTCGTCCCAATTTTTCTTCAAATAAGTTTCACATTACTTGCTGTGTATATATTGCTAACATTGAGTTAGTGGTACAATGTTATGCAGTTGAACATTTTTTTACGGAAAACGCCCAAATTTTATATCTTACCCAAAATGCATAAATTCTGTTTTTTACGTAAGTTAAAATCTGTACCAAACCTTTCAAAAGATTCAGTTTTTGTTACTTATAATGTAACTTTACTGTTTACAAATATCCCACATGAAGATGGGATAGCAGCTTGTAAAAATTTCCTTGATGATGAAAAATGTGGTAGTAAATTATTAACGGAGGAAATATGCACCCTTTTTAAATTGACATTAAAAGTAATCATTTTCAATTTAATAATGACAATTATTTACTTTAGTTACCGCTATAGGTAGTTCTATGGCCCCTACATACGCATCGCTACTTCTGGGCAAATTAGAATCTGATTTTTTAAACACTTATGATCTTAAACCCACGGCTTGACTCCGCTTTCTAGATGTTATATTTATGATATGTGATCATTGTAATAGGGCTTGACATAAACAAATTAATACATGTCATCCTACCATTAAATTTACATGCAACATATCGAAAATAAATGTATCATTTCTGGCTGTTAGAATTCTTAAAAAAGGAGAAAATTATACATTATCAACGGAAATTCATATTATATCCAAAGATGTCCTTTAATACCTGTCGCCCTAATAAATTTAAAGAGGGTATACCATACAGCCAAGCTAAATGTTAAAAGAAAATTTTAAATTTCATGAATCTCTTATTAATTTAGAATCATTTTTCAAGAACAGAAATTATACTGCTAGAAAACAAAGATCTGAATTTACAAAAGTGAAAAATTCAACTCAAGAAAAAGTACAGAAAAATAACGGAAATAACACAGCGCATCGCCAAATCATACCGTTTGTTATCACATATAATCTGTCTTAAGTTTTTTGGATATATATGATCAGTACATGTGCTGGGATTGACAAATATGCATTTTATTTGGATTTTAAAGGCGTTTTGAGCTCCAAACCCCAAGTATCTGTGACCTAAACTCCGACTTATTTTACAACCACTTACGCGATAATCAAAAAGGTGACTATGGATATACCATAGAGGATGCAGAACACTATTTTTTCAAATGTCCGTTATTTCATCAACAGCGCCATCAATTATTCATTAATACCCGCCCATATCATCCTTTAAGTGTAAAGAAACTGCTGTTTGGAATTGATAACTTGTCGCCTGAAGATAATGACATTATTTTTGGGCATGTTCAAAAATGTATTAAGAACACGAATCGTTTTAGAACTTAATATATCTTAATGATAATTAAATATAACCCCGTGTTTCTATTTTTAATGCTGGTCCAGTAACGGAAATGGAGGCAAAACCTGTTGTTTTTTTTTCAGAGGAAAGGTGAACAGAAGTCTGGATGTTTTTAGAATGTGTTTTTTTCTATTTCATGATATTTAAACCTCATATATTTTTTTTTTGTTGTTGTTGTTGTTTTTTTTTCTCATAAAATTTTCATCTCAATATAGATATATATAGAAGCAAACTGTAAATATTGCTCTGATGATGCGCAAAAAACATATATTTCTTGTTTCTTCGCCTAACACATTTATAATTACGTAAACAAGTTTTGTATCTTTATAATGAACATTTTGTTATTTAAACTTGCCTGGGAATGGCCTTCATTTATGTTGGTAAAACTTGTGACCTAACACATTTGCTTAAAACTGTTAACATACATGTTTCCTTATTCGTATTTATTGTATTCTTTTTTGTATTAATGTAATCTTTATGTTACATGTACATGTTTCAAGCAATAAAATATGATTAAATCAATCAATCAAGATAATTACCTCCCTTTATTTACGCATGTTTTCTGATGTTTTAATCTATAAACATAATGTCATCTTGAATAGATAAAAGATAGATAATTTTCATTTTACTCATAAGCTTTTTAGGAAATTCTGAATAATAGCGATATTTTGTAAATTATTATCTCTCTGTTTATAATTTCCAAATGTGAAAGAAAGTATGTTTCAAAATTCTAGACTTTCACATAAATAACTGTTATTTTCATACTAGTTGAATTTATTTACTAGCCTTGTTTCTCTGTCTTTTGATCAAGTTGTTTATGTAAATCTTTCCGAAATATATATATAAACACATTCACGTGATTTATTGTATAAAACAGAAGTCGATAATTTTATTATAATATCATAACATTCCTTTTACGCATCAAATGTGTTGTCGATTAACGTAGAAGTCTGTTTGGTACATTTATTTTGTTATTCATCAACTGATGAAATTTATTAAAGCGGAATATGTTTTGATAAATTGTGTTTGTTTTGATTCATTAATCCTAACTCAATATATTGCACAATAAGGATAGATCTACCTTCATAACATATATGCCTCACTTTCTTTTAATAACCATAGAGTAATTTTGGAAAAAATGGCAAGTATTGAAATAGATGATGGAATTCCTGTGATTTTTTTTTATTTTATTCCTACATTTTTTTGTAATTAATTTCGGAATCACTTTATCAGCCTCTTCGTCCGGCTTGTCCACTCCATAAATCTCAATCTCTTGAAGGATTTTATTCTCAAGCATAATTTAAATGTACTTTCAGCAGAACCCATGCAAAATTGTGTCAGCTTAACAAATCTTAACACTTTTATGTGTTTTTTCAAACTACACCCTGCAGAGCTGCCTAGTTACACTTGAAGGCCAAAAGTCAGAGTTTTGTGTCTGCTCCGGCACTTGCACCTTTGAAATACTACTCAATTTGTCAACCTGGCTAGTTAATAAACAGCTCTATATAAGATAATCTATATGTGGTTTGAGTTATGCACGAAACAGGAAAATGCCATCTATTAAATTTTACAAAGAATGGAATGCAAATCAAGAAAAAAAAAAACCTTTTATATTTTAAAAGAATGTATTTTTTCGATTTGTCTGTAGCAATATGTATATCAATGATGTCAAATGCAATTTAAAGAGGCTCTTGAGTCCAAAGTATAAAAAACGTAAAAGTGTTTTGCTTTTTACAGTACTGTAGTGTATACAATGTAACTCGTTTTTGCCAAATCAAATAGAGGAGTCATTATTAACAAGATATGTCGAACGACAAATACGCCCCCTTTCTAGCATCTCGTAACGAAATCGTTTCCAAAATAAAGGATGATATTGAAGGAGATGCCAGATTTACAGTTCGTGATATTGCACGAAAGGTAGGCATATTTCTATCAACAGTTCACTTTATTTTGAAGAAGCATTTGAAAGTCAGAAAGAGTTTTGCTAGATGGGTGCCACATCTGTTGACCGATGAACAAAAGAGGCAACGGGTTAAGGTGGCCAAAAAAAAGCTGCTTCAAATGTTTCCAAAATATGACAAAAACAGTTTGCCAATGTCGTCACAGGTGATGAAACTTGGGTCCATTATTTTGAGCTCGTCAGAAAAGTTAGCAAGAAAATTTGGGCCACTAAACACAACAAACGCCCAATAATTGTCAAACGGTCTTTGAGTGCAAAGAAGGTTTTGTATGCAATTTTCTTCTCTGGTGAAGGAGTCGCAATAAAAGTGCCAGTGATAAAAAAATGGCATAATATCACCGGGATGTACTACAAAGACGTAGTACTTAAGAAACTGAAAAAGTGTTATAAGAAACGACGCCTTGTCACTGGTTTTAAGCATATCCGTCTTCTACATGACAATACCCCGCTCATTCTTCCGCAATAGTTTCGGCGTTTTTGAAAAAAAGAAAAAAAGTAACTGTTTTGCCTCGCCAACCGTACTCTCCAGATCTTGCCCCATGTGATTTCTTTTTGTTTTCGAAATTGACATTCTTCCTTGCTGGGCGGAAAAATAAGTCCCGACAGACACTTGGATCTGCCATTCATCAGTACCTTATTACTGTGCGTGCCCAAATCAGCGTACCGTCATGCCTTCAAGAAAGTGGATATATCGGCTGAAACTTTGCATTTATAGCCATGGGGAGTACTTCGAGGGCATGAAATGAACACTTTTGAGCTAACTTGAAATTTGAAGCCTCCAGATATAAATAAGCAATACATTTCGAAGAACCCTCGTATCTTTATAGAAAATTTCAGTATTTTTATATCCAAGTTAATATAGCTTTTAATAGCCTTTTATATCATTTGTTTAATTAATACTAGTACTATAAAAGATAGGTATATTTAAACTGTACATTTTCCTGCGATTTTAACTTGACGTAGCTAATATCCTTACTGGTAGACTCAGGAAATACTTTCAAGATCAAACAACCCGATTTGATAGGCTTTCAGAGGGTTCTGATCGTGATAGAAAAAGGTGATTGTCTTAGCGAATACAGTCAAGCTAATCCACCCATGTTGTGTGGACTTTTAAAGGGTTCATATCGCAATAAAACACACTGATAAAAGTAAAGATCCATATGACTTCCTAAGGGTTCATATCGCAATATAACACACGGTGAGAGCCTTAATGATTACAGTAAAGCTCTCACAACCATCGGTGATAGGCCTCCTAGTGGGTTCTTATCGCAAGCAAAACCCACGGTGTTAGCCTCAAGGAATACAGAAAAGCTCATACAATCCACGGTTATAGGCCTTTCTAATGTTTCTTATAGCAATAAAAACTGTGGCAACAGCCTCAGGGATTAAAGTACTTATGGTGCCATGGTGATAGGATTTTAAGAGGGTTTTTATCGGTATAACACCGAAAAACACAGTATAACTGACACAAACTACGTTGATAGGAGTTTACTAGGGTTCCTGTCGCATTTAACCCACGATGTTAGCCTCAGAAAAAGGAAGGGAGGTGACACAAATCACGGTGATAGGCCTTTCTAAGGATTCTTATCGTAAGAAAACTGACAGTGATAGCCTCAGGAAATTCAGTTAACATCACACAACCCACGGCGATAGGAATTCGAGAGGGCTTGCCTCGCAATAAAACCCACAGTAATAGCCACAGGGAAAACAGTAAGATTCATGCAACCAATAAAATAAGCGTTTTAGAGGTTTTTTATGACAAAAACATCCACGGTGACCGGCTCACTGAAAACAGTAATGCTCACACAATCCACAATGATAGGCCTTTAAAAGGGTTCTAATTTTGCAATAAAACCCACGTTGAAAGCCACAGCATCACAGTAAAGGTAACACAAATCACGGTGATAGACCTTTTTAGGGGCTCACATCGCATTAAAACTGAAGCTAATGGCCTCACTGAATACAGTGAAGCTCACAAAACCCATGACGATAGGCTTTTCTTATCGCAAACAACAAGGTTATTGCCTCCGGGAATAAGTAAATTTCACAAAAAACACGGTGGTATGCCTTTAAGAGGGTTCTTATCGCAAACAATCATCGGTAATAGCCCCAGGGAATACAATAAAGCTAAAAAAATCCACGGTGATATGTCTTTCATAGGATCGTTATCGAAAGAACACCCACTGTGATAGCCTTAGGGAATCTAGCGGAGGTTACAAAACCCTCGATGATAGGCATTTAAGATGGTTCTTATTGCAATTAATTCCGCAGAGATAGCCTTAGGGTAAAGCTCACACAAGAAAATATTGGACATGTGAAAGGCTACAAATTGCCTCAGATTGATCGTAAGGTAACGTGTAACCAACGCTGAAAATCCGTTTACTCTGTCTCAATCCAATGAGAAGTTGCATCACTTTGAAATCAGTTTTGATGAAAAAAAAAACCAATGCAAAATAGTGATTTTTGGCAATTTTGAGACGCCCCCCTTTGCCACGGTAACAGGAACTTAAAGATTGAGCATGTTGTTTCAGAGGCTATGGTCCAGTCAACATTTGTTTCATCAGTATTGAACCATTTTTCATAGTTTCATAGCAGTTTGAACTTGTAACAGGAGGCTTTTCAATGAAAACGGCCATTCTTCTCATGTAGTAAAGGGTTAATAGTTCGTTTTACAATAAAACCCACGGTGAAAGATCAGGGAATACAATAAAGCTCACTCAACTGACGATGATATGCCTTTTATAGTGGTTGATATTTGAAAATAAAAACTCACGGTGATAGCTTCAGCGAATAAAATCAAAGACACTAACCCACGTAGATAGGTCTTAAGTGGATTCTTATTGCAATAAAACACATGGGAAACTCAGGGAACACAGTAAAGCTCACACAAGCCACAGTGATAGGCATTTTAGAAGGTTTAGTAACCTACACACTTGGCACTCCTCTGGAATACTACAGTAATTGGGTCCTAATTTCGTCCTTTGTACGTGTTTTGCGTTGGACAATATTGTTAGCTTTCAGTATTAGTTTAGTATTCGAAGAAATAAACTAAAGATAAGTATTTTAATCAGTTCTAGTCTTGTGAAATGCCCCCCTCTGAGAATGACAGCTAAATCCATAATCACAACACTAGATACTGGTGTTAAAACGGCGAATTCCAAACATCCATGCCCATGTAGACTCCATTTTCGTCGTCTAAGATTCTGCAAATGGAAAAATAATCAAATTATTTTTGTACACATTACAAAACCAACGAAACTGACAATTACACAAATTTAAATACTGTTCTTGGACAATTTGGGAATTTCACAAATACATGCAACATATATAAGTTTTGACGCTTGTGTCCCTTATCGTAAATCTTTTTGTTGCAAGGTTTGGCTAAAGAAGCAACAATGGGCTAAATAGACACCTTTGCCTCCTATTGAAATTGGTTGTTTTATTCCACGCCTTTTAAGTTATACAGATATATCATCTAATCTTTTAACATAAAAGCTATATCTCTGCAATTATTAAAAGCAAAATATAACATTAAAGAAATATAATTAGAAGTTTACCAAACATACATCTTCATGTGCATCTTGCAATCAATTAGGCATTTTCCTCTCTTTACGGAACCTCTAGTTCTACGAACTAAGATCTAAGTTCTAAGATCTAACATCGACTTATTGCCTTCTAACTCAAAACGGCTTTAATGGTCTACCGTAGAATGTGAACACAATTCAACAAAATAGTAGATTGATCTCCCAATAAATCAATTAAAAATAGCTCTTTATTTATTACCAATGTCAAGTAGCTTTTATATCTTTGACTCGCACGAACATGATGTTAGTTCTGTTCTCTCTATTTTATTGAATTTCCTCATACCTGTCTAAAATTCAGGTAACAGTCTTCCATAATATTGATAAATAATGCATCACCATATAACGTGTATAACAAACAAAAATTCCTGATTTCGGTCTTTTTGAAATTCATCCCATTTTCTTACATTCCTGTGTGTGTGTTCTACTTTAACAAACTTTCAGTATTTATCGGGGACCTTAAGTCTTAAATCCCAGGTTTTAATAGAAACCATTTTAATATGACATGCAAAAATGCATGTAAAATTACTATATTAAACCCTTTTGTTACTATTCTATATTTGTTTCAATTATAATAATAAAAACCAACAAGAGACTTTGTTCATATTGACTATTGTTTTGTATGTTCCAAAGAAAATATGCCATTTAAAACTTTATAAGAATATCTGGTCACCAGATGTCTACTAGTTTATCTTCATTTGCTGCATTTCTTGCTTGGATGCCCTTTGATGCTTTGCATAAATGCTTTTCATGTTATATCATGATATACTTTTTGCCGCGAAACATGCAAATGACATTTTGAAAAGTAAAGTCCATGAAAGTTTTTGTTTTGATTTATAAACATGTGGGTTTTTATATTTCTTACAATGATTCGTTGTTGATGTTTGTAGCAAATGAGCAGAATTATAGGTGAAAAAGAAAATGTACATGCTTTGATATTTTCATCTTATCTTGCTGACTACAGTAGTGACACAAACAGAACACTGTTGCACTACTGTCATCTCACATTTCATTTACAAGTCTTGTAAATCTTGTTTGTATTCATGTTTGCATTCAACTTTCCGTACCAAGTAGGCATCAGTGAAAGCATTTTTTTTTTAAATTTGATATCTGGTCATTCTCTTATGAACAGTGCATACGATAATTATAATTATGCAAAAATTATTTACAAAACATTCGACATAATGTACAACAGTACTTAACCTGAATAGAACATGACTTGTGCGTAGGAATGATTTGTTAAGGTGTCTGTAATGAGCTCATTTTTGAGCGGAGCTCCTCAGTTGCTGCATTGCAGCAACATTTGTGTTTGTTAGGGAAGTATTGAATGTATGAAATGCAATTTGATTATATGGCGGCGAATTGGGCAAATTCTCAGCGCAACAGAGATATATTTTCGGCGCAACGGAGATATAGTTTTTACAAGGGGTGAATGTCATGTTTATATGTAAAATTAATTAAAAAGAAAGAAAGAAGAAAGGATAAAACAAGAAAATAAATAGAACTTGTATTTCAGAAATATAGAATGATTTTGCTGTATTAGAGGATTGTGTATAACAGCGAAATAAACATTTCTTGCGCAACGGAGATATATTTTTTGTATTGCCGTCATTATTTGCATTATTAAAAAGCAAAGTGACTTACAGAAATGATTTTTTTACTTAATGCAGAAAATGTTGAAAAATGTCATATTCTAAAAGTTGCATTTTCTAACAGTCTCATTTAATTATAATTAAATAGTTGTCACATATATACTTTTTTTTCAAAACAAGGAAAATACGGTATATGATCATTTTTAAAACATTTATACTAAAAGTTTTAAGACCCAGATTTTTTTTCAGGAACATTATATATGCTGGCAAATTGGACATTTTCGGAGATTTTTTTTTCCAAACCCGGGCAAATTTCATTATATCTAATGTATCATAAATATTTAAACAAATAGTGTTTTTATTTGTGACAATTTATATTTCAAACATTTTATAAAAAATTTGTTTCAAATACCTTGTTATTTTATATAAAATCATTGAATATCAATGTTATCATGTCCATAATCTTTGTTGCGCCAACGAATTTTATGCGAAATAGTGTGCACGTGTATGACACCGGTATCTAATGATTAGTTTATAGCAACTTTATTAAATATTTTGGCGGTCATTTATTGTTACTACCTAGCTGGAAATTTGCATACAAAAACTTTGGATACGAAATCTTTAATCATGGTGTTATTTTGTAATAATTAATTGTTGTGAATAGTAGTTTTAGTAGTTTAATATTTTATTCCATTAGGCAATATGCCCATGATGACATTACAAGCATGGTATAAATGGCGAACAATGACAAGCAAAAATGTACCTAAATCATCAATAATTGGAGAAGTTCGAATATGAATGTTACTAACATAAGAACACACACGCACACGTACTCACGCACGCACACACGCACGTACGCACGCACGCGCGCGCGCACACAATATATATATATGTACATACATATACGTCTTACGGATGGAATGCGCAGATCATTATAACTATATTTGATAAATTAAACCCTTCTCAGTCATTATGTCCATATCGAGCTACTGGTCTTGACGAACCAATATTATGGAGATATCGTAAGTATTTCATAAGTATTTCACTTTAGTACTTTCATTAAAGTAACAATACTTAACATTTAATTAGAATGCAATCTTAGAAAATAGATACAGAGTTGGGGAAAAAAGAAAATAATAATAATTATAATTGTATCTACGCATTACCTTCCGTACAACACACTATTTCGCTTTTACATAAATTCCAAGTTTCCTAACAATTTTTACATTTTCTATTGTAAATAATTCAACAAAATTTAATCATGATTGGATGCTTCAATATCTTTTATGTATATATATTTTCCTTAAATCAGTGTACAATGAACATTCAAGAATAAAATGATATTCGTCTTCTAACATATCACATATAGTACATTTTCTTTCATCGAATTGTTTTCTGAATGGCCTAGTCCATCTACCTGCCTGTATTTGCGATCTGTGAGAAGACATTGTTAATCTTATCAATAAAAAACAAAACTTATTAACTGTTATGTGATCTATATATTCTTGAAACTTGATAACTGCTATATTTCTACAAAATAATGCTCGTGGTGAACTTTGTATCCTATCATGCCAGTTTTGAACAAAATTATCTTTCAATCTTTGCTTTCCTAATTTTAGAAATATGTCTGCATTTCTTACATTTTGCTGTTACCAAACTTCATTAAAAACCTAAAATATATAATACATTTTTCGATCGTGAACACCAATTAACTTAAGTTGGATTATTTTCAAAATCATTCTAAAGCAATTGATATATCTTATAAATGTACCTATTCTCGTTACTTCTTAAATTTTTTATCCAGAATTTAATGATATAAACAAGTGCTTACACTGAAAAGATATTCTTCCTAGTTCGCCGTAAATAAAGTCATTTTGGGTTGTTTCCTTAACACCTAAAATCTGTTTACAAAACTGCAAATGTATTTTGCTTAAACTAAAACCCATAACTTCACTACCATTATTTAATATAGGTGCCAATAAAACATCAAATAACTCTAACTTATGTCTAGGTTTAATGTATGTAAACTTATATAAATACTTATTTAATTTAAAAATGGTTTTCTGAGCCTGACCTGATAATTTAGTTTGTGAAGTAGCAAATGAACTGCCACACGTAAAAACAATACCTAGATATGTAAACTTATTTACAACTTCAATTTAATTTTCATTATGATAAAACATCAGGAAGTCTTCCACCTTTCCTGTAAATCATTATTTGTGTTTTCCTTGTGTCACAATAATCACTTAATAAATTGAAACAATCCTGTAATCCTGTAATTCAACTGCTGAGTTAGCAAAAATAACAATAACATCAGCATATAACAGCAAAAATAATTTAAACATGGCCTTCAACATCACTATGTATAAAACTATCTTCACTGTCATTTAACAACATAGAAAATGGAAAGGTGATAAACACTCACCTTGCTTTACACCAAGAGCACATGTGAATTCAAGACTTAATTTGTTTAAATATTAAACCCTTGATTTCACATTTTCATACATTGACTGAATAATATTCAAAATTCTACCATGCAATCCTAGTTTTATAAGCCTATGCCACATATTTTCTTTGACTACCTAATCGAATGCTTTGCTAAAATCAACAAATAAACAGAATAATGGTTTTCCTTGATTAATAAAATGCGAAATTAAACCATTTAGTACGAAACATTATCTATAGTGCTCATTTCAGACCTAAAACCAGCTTGCGCATCAATATATACGTTATATTGTTCAGCCCAACATTTCAGCCTATTATTTATTACACTTGCAAATAATTTACCCGAGTTACTTAATAATGTTATGCATATATTGTATATTTCATCATCAGCAATTCAAATATTTCATTATTATGACATTGAACAAAAGGTATTAATAATCAATTCCGGAGCAAGTAAATAAACCGTATTACGAGAATCATTCACAATTTACCATTTGATTTAATTCTTAAGCTTTTAGACCATACAGTTCTTCCAATTCTTATGTATGGATTAGAAATCTTTGGCTATGGATCTTAAGAAATGGTTGAAAAAGTTCAGTGCGAGTTTCTTAGAAAAATTACTAGTGCTTGTAAATCAACACCTAAAGATATGTTATTCGGAGAGACTGGAGTAATACCGATATCAATCATGATTAAAAAAACAGGATGATTTCATTTTGGAATAGGCCAGTAGCTGCATTGGAAGGTCTCAAAATTATCTAACAAAATTGAAAACAACCAGAAAAGGAGTTTAAATGGCGGGCACATATTAAAATTATACTTGAATCTAGTGGTAGAGCAGATTTGTGGTTGCTTCAATCTGCCCTAAATACTAAAAACTTAATAATTCTATAAAACAAATTCTTATTGACCAATATTATCCGGAATGGAACACTCAACTCCAGTCATCTAATAAAGGTAAAACTAATGCAGTCTACAAAGAAACCCATAGTTTTAAAAAATGTTGACATACTTGTTTTTTATGTGCCATTTGAAAACATAAAATGCATGCATGCCATTAGTTTAAATAACTTAGATAAGTCCACATGGGAGTACGCTCATTGATGTATAATGAATCTTAGTTAAATCTATACATATCTGAAAATTAAAGAATTTCGAAGATGTCCCGTATCCCCGACGGCACTTATAATGCATCATAAAATTATTCATTCCTGTATTACTGATTATATTATATTATATTAACTATTACTAGGTAAAGACGGTACCTTATTGCGTAAATCCTAATAAATCCTGTGATTTTTTTATTCCAACTGAATGCGAATATTCACAATATTTATATCAGGTTAATTACAAACACTTGTTGTATAGGAAGTACTGAATTACTGTGCGACAAGCAGAATTTGCACAGGCATTCATTCACAAAAGCAAACAAGTTATAGTACACAAACTTGAGCAATAAGGCATTGTGTATTTTCCAGTAGTGTTTAACGATTAGTTATGTTAAAGTTTCCAATTATATAAGGTTCTGATATATCTTCACCTGAAGCCCCATTTCTTTCTTTAAAACATTAAAAATGTCTGCGATTATTTTATCTCTGTCTAATAACAGCGCTTAATGTCTATTAAAACTGCATTTTCTTTTCAGGACTTTACAACCGTAACATTTATATTGTAAATTATTATTTTGTTATAACCCCTTATGTATTTTATTGATACCTGGGTAAAGAAGTTATTTGACAATGCGTCACATATCTATCTTCTAAATTCCATATAGTCAAACCCCTGCTGGGGACATAGACTTGACGCGCGTCAACTGACAAGAATGTTAGTAAAAGAGCTGAAATAAAAGAATATAAAAGTAATGGAAATGAGTATATTGTTAAAAACAGGTTAAAAACAGAAAAGGTATTTTAGGGAGACGTATGTTCAATCCGGCTTATAGCCAGACTGAACTCGGGGCCAGACAAGTTTATGATATCAGGTGGTAAACTATTGTTCTTGGGAAAAATGGATATTTATAGTAATCAGTTTTAGTTTGGACTTGTTGGAATGCATGGAGATGGGATGTTCTAGATGATCTTTTAAGAGGGATGATATACTTTGGGAAAGGGATACCCACCTGGTAATGCAAGATGTTTTGAAACATGACCAGGCATTGATCAATACGCCGAAGGTCAAGGTGCCTCCATTGAAGGGAAGTCAACATGTCAGTGACACTTGACATACGGCCAAAGTCATGTTTGACCCACCTAGCAGCCCTTCTCTGGTCACTGAGAGTTCCTGTGTAGGGGGACCAGACCGTGGAGCTGTACTCAAGCTGGGGCCTGACAAGTGTCTTGTATGCGGTTGACTTTAACCTTTCTGAGTGAACTTTGATGTTTCGGCGTAGAAAACCAAGTGTTTGATTCGCCTTTGTTGTGATGTTGTTTATGTGTTTGTTCCATGTTAGATCATTTGATATTGTAATGCCGAGGTATTTTGCAGAACTGTTTCTAATGTGGTGTTATGTCGAAGGTATTGTGTTGGAATGACTGTTTTTCGTTTTGTGATTTGGATAGCCTGGCATTTTGATGGATTAAATTGCATGTCCCATTTTGTCTCCAATTGTTCAAGTTCGTGTAAGTCATGTTGCAGTAGGCTAGAATGAGAAGCGACAGTCAGAGATAGATGTATGGCCGTGTCATCAGCAAATAGGCGGACTTTAGAGGATTGGACATATTCAGGAAGGTCATTGATGTATATAAAAAATAAGAGAGGTCCGAGGACCGAGCCCTGGGGAACACCGGAGGAAACTGGTTTGGAGCTGGATCTGGAGCCATTTACCACCACGGACTGTGACCTGTTATCAAGAAAACCTTTGATCCATTTAAAAGTTTGACCCCTTATACCGGAGAAATGCAGCTTATACAGATGTTTTTCATGGTTGACCATATCAAAGGCCTTAGAGAAGTCAAGAAGAATTAAGTCTACTTGGCTTCTCTGATTTACTGGCTGTAGGATATCATCTATAAGCATTAATAATTGGGATTGACATGACCTTTTTTTTTGGAAACCATGCTGCAATTCATAGAACAAGTTTGATCTAGTAAAGTGCTTTGTTATACTGGAGGAGACAATGTGTTCCAGGGTTTTACAAAAGATACAGGTAAGAGAGATAGGGCGATAGTTGGCTGGGTCTGACTTGCTACCTTTTTTAAAGACAGGGGCGACATTTGCCATTTTCCAGATGTCTGGTAGAGTGTTGGACTGCAGTGATTTCTGGAAAAGTTTGGACACTATAGGGGCGAATTATTTACTGGTATTTTTGAGCACAATGGGTCTAATTTGACCAGGTCCTGCAGCCTTATGAGGGTTGGTTTTTTTTTAAAAGCTTCTCAACACCTTTTACAAAGATATCAATATCACGCATGGGGTTATATAGGGGCTAAATGATGTGTAGGGAACCTCTCTACCTGTACTTGCCTGATCATGTACCTTCATATCAGCAAGGAATTTAAGAGAAACAGGGGTTTTAGAAGTGAAAACTGATTGAAATTGTTCATTTAGTACTGTTGCCTTGTCTTAATCTGATGTATACAGTTTATTGTGTTTTTTTCAGTGAGTCAATGTCAAAAGAATCTTGTTTTGAGTCTTTTAATAGTGAATATATATCTTTTTGGCGTTTGGTCTGGTTTGTGTTTGTTCATGTTATTGAGAGATGTTGTTGTTAATGTTTAGTATATCTTCTAAGTAATTTTGATAGGCTAACTTAGTTTCTTTTCTGCAGAGATGTTTAATGCTGAGATATTTTTCTCTAGATTTATTTGAGTTATGGCCCTTGTACTGCTTTTAGGCTTTGTCCCTTTTCCTATATAGACGTTTGAGGTTGACCTTGATCCAGGGGAGTTTATTTTTGGAGGATGCCCATTTTGATGGGATGAAATTATTGACCCCTTCCTCAATTGAGCTGGAGATTGTTTGCCATAACTCTTCCACTGATTTGTTGGAATAAATTTTTGACCTGGTAAGAGAATCACGAAGGTTGGACATATGTAACCTAAGACCGTCCCAGTCGGCCTTATTATATTAGTGGATTTTACGTGGTTTTAGGAGCTTTATACGGGCGGAGGTATTTGTGTCGGCCAGGACAGCATCGTGATCACTGATACCTGGGATTACGTTGGCTCTGTTTACAATGGAGGGGTTATTTGTCAGGAACAGATCTAAGATATGGTTTTCTCGGATTGGGTCTTTGACTACTTGAGTAAGGTTATTATCAAAAAGAATGTTAATAAAATCTCTATAATGTGACTGAAGGTTGGAGTAATATTTGACCAATCAAGTTTTGGTATGTTGAAGTCCCCGCCTACCCATACTGTTGCATTTGACTTTGTAGTCATGGTTAGAGATTAATTGAACTCATCCACGCTATAGGGGTCATTTTCTTTAGGTTTGTAGTAAGAACCTACAAGCAGTGGTTTGGAACCTTGCATCTCTATTTTGACCCATAGATTTTCACAATCAGTTTGGAGGTTGGTAGCTTCTTGTGCTATAATGCAGTTTTTAACAGCAATAAATACTCATCCCCCAGCCTGCTTCTTCCTATCTCTTCTGTAGGGGGTGTAACCTAGGTCTGGGTGGAAAATTTCATTATCAAAATATTTAGGTTTTAACCAAGACTCGGTTCCAATGATAATATCTGGGTTTGTTGATGTTACCATATTTTCATACTCTAATTTTTTGTCCACAATAGATCTGCACATATCGTGCACATATATGACACGGGTATTTTTAATGATTATTTTATGGCACCTTTTGGAGGTCAATTATTTTTAACATGGAGCTGAATATATCTGTGTTTTTATTAAAGTACTGGAAATTTGCAGAGCCAATTAAATGTCTAGGCGATATTTTTTATTTAATTAAATAAGATATACAAACATTGCATGTACAATGTAAATTCATTCTTGATTTCAAATAAGAAGAGGTTTTATTATATAAAAGGTCCACTTTTTGGTTAAAATATAGTGAAATTATTTCATGTATGAACATTATTTTTCTTAAATAAGTCATCCATTTTGTTGAAGTCGGATAAAATAATGTTCGTTCATTTTTTTTATTTTACGTTTTTTTCGTTTTAAAGGTATCATTCGGTGTACTTCCATATCTCGATATGCCGAAAAGTTGCGAAAGTTATCGGAATACCTTGTCAATTATTATTGAGTTACATTAAAATAACAATGGCGAAATACTTAGAAAATATTCTGTAAATAAAGTGAAGAAATAAAAAACCCATGCATGCACAGTATCGCTTATATATCATGACAGGTAGTTAGACATATCTTAAGTATTTGGTAAGTTAGAAGAGTGTTGTCCCAGAAAATGAAAGTTGTGCTAAATTATTCAATTTCTGTTTTATATTTGGAAGTGTCATATGCTAAAAAAATTATTATAAAGGCAGTACATGCTATAACGTCACGGGCGTCGGGGATTGTCACAGAAATCAGCTGACCATCCCGGAGGGGTTCCGAAGAAGATTTTTTTCAGGGTAGAAATAGAAAATTATCACTGATTATTTCAATATTTGGAACTTCTTTGCAGCAAGAATGATAACACTTTTATGTAGTCCAAAACACAGGGAAATCTGTCATTTTTTTATTAAAAATATATATTATAAACAAGGGATACAAGTCATGGTCACGCACTACCAGCACGGGTTCGTAAAATGCATTCACATGTGTAAACTGTATAAAATATCCACTATTCCATTAAAGTTATTGTAGAAATTAATATATGAACGAGTCATTACCCAAGTTCTACTACAAACACTTCATTAAAACCTGTAACATTGCAGGAAATAGCTAAAATTTCAATATTTACATTGGCTGTCAAGTTGTCGTCCATTTTGCAGGTGTGTTTATGTTTCGAGTATTTTCATTGGCTGATGAAAAAACCGCTATTCGTCGCGGCTATGTGCTGTTATTATCCGGATTATAATTATTCATTAGCCAATGAAATTGACAGTTACTAACAGAAGTTGGATTTACGCATTGGAACATGCGGGTAACATCAAAATGGAAGCCGAGGATTGAAATTATCAAAACAAACATAAATTGTTACAATAATTTGTACCAGAAGTTATAATGATTGCATCATTGATGGTGGTGGATAATTGATATTTAACCGATTACATGATTAAACTTTCTTATATGAGCATACGTTTGCATAAGATGTCGTTTTACACGTGTAATTTTACAAACCAAAATTTTACGAACGTGTGTAAAAATGAAACATGAAGGGTTATTTTTAATAATATCGTGTCCATGTAACATTAAGTGAGTCACTGTTTTTGAAATTATCGATTCTTTCATCAATGTCCAATAATCAGAAGAAAAAAAAAATGTTGTATTCTGCGTTTTTATTTTTTCATGAATTGAGCAATTTTGAGTTGTATCCCTTGTTATATTATATATATAGTGGGAAAGGAAAAAAAATGACAGAATCCCCTGTGGTCCAAAATATAACACATATCAGCTTGTTGTTAGTCTTAGTTGGGCAATGCTTTACCCAGAAGCAAAAACATCTCAAAGCGGTGTCATTTTTATAAACATCTCAAAGCGGTGTCATTTTTATAGGCAGTTATATTTGCGTGGTGTTTATATTTAGTGGTGTTCAGCCGCACTTGTTGCCACATAACTACTGTTACTCGGCTTACTTCCATAAGACATGAAAAGCAATAATTTATTGAGTACCAACATTAGGCAAAGGGTCAACTCGGCCCTATAGCAACTCGGCATGGGTCAACTCGGCACAGGTCAAATCGGCCCTCTATTAAAATTTTAACCTATTAGGATATACATTGTTTAGTTTATAAAAAAATTAAGGAGTAAATTACTATAAAGTATTCAGAGGTATGATCACTAACAAACAAAAAATTGAAAAAGTTGACAGTGCACATGTACGTATTATTTGAACAGGGCTTCCATTAAGCTTCAAAATTTGGAAGTCAAAGACTTCAAAATCTCTGATATTGGAAGTCACATTATATAGGTAAAGAAGGAAAAGTATTAAATTTTGGAAGTCACAAGCCAAAATGAAGGAGTAAATGACTCCCAAACTTCCACTAGTGGAAGCCCTGATTTGAAATTATCTTTGTTAAGAAGGGATATCAAGACAATATTGGTTGGGGACCACCAAACCCGGACGGCCCAGAAAATGCTTTATTTAGTATTTTCTTTGTTCTGTGGTTGTCAGTCACTTTTTTTATCAACAATAAGTGCATTTTTCTTTTAAAATTAAATTAATAAATTCATTTCAATCTCCGTAAATGGTAATATTTTAATGTCTATTTCAAGAAAGTTGATGTTGAAATTTGGGGGTCAAGAAAGCAATGCATGACCTCATATACCAGCTTTAATCATTTGCAGAGTGAATAATAGAATATCCTAAACTTCAGCATTTGTTGCTGAAATATTGTCTATCATGTTAAAAATTAAAAATCAAACCACCCAAGCTTTTATCTGAATTAAATCACATCATGTACATATCTGTCCGGACAAATGGTACTGTAGTGTAGACAATTTAGGTAATTTTGATTCCCTCCTTTTCAAGCCTCAGATATAAGTGTCAATACAATCAGAAATAAACAAACTAGTTTATTAGTTAGGAGAAGAACCTAGCTGAACTGTGTCAAATTTTTTGGTCTCTAGGTTAAAAATTATGAAATCTGTACAGAAAAATGTTCCAAAAGTGTCCGGTTGATGGTCTCCGACCAGTAAATGTTTTGATCTGAAAAGTTGAATTTTTATGACAATAAATGTTATTGTATTTAACACTGTTCTTTTTCGAACAATGCTGTTTGAACGATATATTGCACAAAAAACATCTGAAGTAGACAAAACGTGCATATAGAAATCGTAAATTCTTCCCATCTCTACAAATTCACATACAATTTGGTACTTTCATCTATTATAAATGACTCCTCCTACATTTACCTAGCAGTTGGTCACATTGGCAAAGTCTTTTGAAGTCTTGATAAGACCTCCCTCTAATGATTATTGACACTTCTAGCTTTCTACTATTCTAGTGTTCCAAACTATCTTAAGTGCCTGTCATACTTTCAAATATTTTGGAAGTGTCACGCTTTTCTGCATTATTATTATCATTCGAGTCTCCAGACGATAACTTAGTTTGATTGTTTTAATTTTTTAAAAAATAGAAAGGTACATTTGAATTTTTGTCTAACTTTTGATCGTGTAATAATTTCCCCTGCCATGAAGCTTCTTCAGCCATAACATTTTCTTTCGTCTGATGTGGCGTTGTTACAATATAAAAACAGGTATGCTGAATCCCTTACGCTACAGCAGTGATAAAGCATAGGGCATGCTTTATGGTATCATATAGGTCATATGCTGCAAAGTGTCCTGGAAATAATTCTGGACATTATGGCATGTATGGGCAGTGGCTAGCTGTACCAGGCCCCAATTATTAGCATTTGACAATAATAAGTCATTGATTTTATAAAATATGTAAAAACAGTGTCTCTAATGACGATGCCTGATCAGACTGCATGTATGTGTAGGCTGGCCTAGCTAAAGGCTCTATGTTGGTGGCAAAGACTAATCAATGTTATATCCGGTTCAAGCAGGTGATGGGTTACGGTAGATGGAAAAACAGGAATAATAAATGATTACAGTCTAACTTGCCCATGTGACCACGTGTATTAAGCAACTTTTGTCTTAAACTACCACTTTAAATTCCCTCCAATCATTTTCTCTCTATATCTTTAATGTATTAGGCGACTTTTGCTCAACGCGACCAGCCACCGCTAATTAGTCACCTAATTGAGATCAATCTTTTCATTAAACGACCACATTTACCGTCAAGTAATTGTGTTTTTAGAGAACGCCGCCTCGTAAAGTCACAAGTGTCAAAAATCAAACACAACAAATAAACGTGTGAAAAACTCTGTTTCCCAAACCGTTTTAGCGTATGCAAATGAAGTTAAGTATATGCGTGACGTGTATTATCCAATAATATCAAAAAAACTATGCAACGCTACGCCCCTACTGAGATGGTGTATACGCTTTGCTTGTTGACATTTAGACTGCATTGAATTGAGCTTGAACTTGATCAGCAATTAAATTAATTGTAACAATAAGATGTAGTTGTTTATTTCTAATGAAAAAATGCACAACATAAAGCATCTTCACTAATAGGTTTTCGTGTTGGAGTAAAGGAAAAACAACCGAGAAGTTAGAAAATTCTCGAAAAAATGTCAAACATGTACGTAATGGATCAAAACTGTTTTGTCAATAAATATCAGAAAGATATTTTTTACATTAGCATCCATTTAGATTATCGGAGCGTACTAATTATTCAACATTTATATAAAAATGAAGTTGAAAAACATTCCCACTGCATAAGAAAGATTTCATCTATAAATTTTGACTTTTATATCATGCTTTGTCTAAGAGACCATTTCATTAATCGACCGTTTTGGATGTTTCCCTTGCGTGGTCGCTTAATACAAGTTTGACTGTATTGTTTTAACTGGACCACAATAAATAAAAATGCTTAAATGCACATAATGCCTAAGAAATGAAAATTGTTCGTCCTTCTTTAGAAACAGCAGTCGTGAGTTTTAAGATGTTGAAATAATGGTTTATGAGTATTTTAGATGCTTATCACATGAAGAAAGAAGCACCAAATGTGAAATTATTTGTTATAAAAGTAGCAAAATGTAAACAAAGTAGTATCTTGACTTCTGTACAAAATACTAAATTACAATAACTGCCCTAATCACCAAAAGGCAATAGAAGCAAAAATTGGTGAAGCCATTGAGTAACTTTTGGAAACTATAACAGAGCACCAAAATAAGAAATAAAAATAAAACCAAATTCTGAGGCACAATGGGCCTTTAAAAATCAGACAGGCGTCTTTTACTACTGTTTACACTCTGACTGCTTTTGAATCTTTATAGTAAGTGAACTGTATACACAGTGATTTTTTTTCTAATTTTTAAAACAACCTGTGGCTTTCTGAAGGGGGGAAATACAGCGCGATAAATCAGAAAAGGGGGAAAACCTGAAATCAAATTCCAACAACTGAAAATGGAATTTACCCACACATTTTATAAGAAAAAATATTTCAATTCAATTAACTATTCATGGTATATAGCAGGGGCTATCTATAGGGACAGATTTCTGTCTTCTTGCTCATGTAAGTCAGATGCTGTTAGGTCATGGTTTGGTAGGGAAGATCACAAGGCATTTTAGGGGAAAATATTAGCATTTTTAGGGGAAAATACACCTATTTTAAGCTAGGGGAAACAGCCTTTATTCGGCTGTGAAATACAGTGAAAAAAATCACTGATACATGATGAGGATATTAAGTTAACAGTAAATTTATCATTATTATTATATATTTTTAGGTTAACATACATGTACCAAAATGCCAGGCTCAAAAAAGAAGGATTTATATATAGCAAAGAGTATTGGGAAACTCAATGAGATGGCCGAGCTGCCAGCAAAGTTCAAGAACACGAATGCAAAACTGTAAGTATCATGAAAGTTTCAGGCAGTTTTTGGTCATTGCAAATTTTATAATTGTGGTAGGTACATTGTAAAGCAGTCTCAAAATCAAAGTTCCTGTATTCATTGGTCATAATCATGACTGAATGATGCTGTTTTGGCATAATGAGTGAAATTGTTTACTCCAACAAATGGTCAATGCATAAAAATGCGTTAAAATTTGACAACAAAATTTGTGGAAAGATGTCTCTGATACCATACTGGAATGATTCCGGCAGATTTGTAGGATTTTATATCAGGAATTTTAGTTTGGGAATTTTTTTTTAAAGATTGGGAAAAAATAAGCATATTTGCCATTTGGAAGGGGTCTGATAATTTGACCTGTGATGACACTTGGAAAAGCCAAGTCAACTTGAAATTAAAGAACACCCTGTAAGTAAAGCCAAAAAATTGACCCTTTAATGATCTTTGTTTATAAGTTTGACTGTATTTAGTTATGATTTTTTGTATACGTTCAGTTTGGTAAAGCAAAATTGTCGATGAAGGCCATGTCTGGTCACTCCTTTTGATGGTCTTTGATTACAAGTTTGACTGTATTTAGTTATGATTTGTGTATACGTTCAGTTTGGTGAAGACGGCAGACAAGATGTTGAAGGAGGCTGAGCACAGTGAGATGATGGAAGACGAGGAACGTGCCTACGTCTTGTTCATGAAATATTTCAACGTCGTAACTTTCCTGAAAAGATCTGCTGACTACAAGAAACAAAAGGTTAGCAAGCCAATTTATGCTCTTTTTATGCAAACTTTATGAACATAAAGGGCAGTAACTAGGTGTCCTTTATTTTTGGTTTAATTGTAACTACGTGACCTTTATATTTGGGCTAATTGTGCCGGAAAAAATCAAGTTATCACTGTGAACATATAGTCACTGGCTTTTCTTATTAGCCTTTGGTCAGATAATTCTCGTTAAACCATTTTCAGGTAGCTATCCAGCTAGCTTACGGAACGTCAGTGGTTCTATTTGTGTCTTTAATAATGGATGGAAGGGCATCAGAAGTCCTTCTCCACCAGTAAAGCTGGAAAGTTGCCATATTTATAACCTATACATGTACTGTGTTGGTGCCATGTAAAAACTCAAACAAACAAAAATCTTTTATATTTACTTAGCATATTAAAGTTTTAAGATATCTTTGCATGATCCCAGGGGCCATCTATGAAATGATGCCAATGCTCTTGTCTTAAGATGTATCTGTTTCATTTATGATCTGTTAAAGTCTGTTATGAATAAAAACTTAACTGTTTTTTTTATTGAAGTAGATAATCTGATTTATGTATGTATGAAATGTAACAGATTTAAGCTCAACTATTAAAAAAAATGGAGAGCTATTTCACATACCCTGGTGTTGCCATGATCAAATTTTGGTGAATTTTTGCAAGCACGTTGGTTTCTCTAAAACAAAAGAGAATGGGTTGAAACTGAACACACTTGGTTCCCTGTAATTATGTAACACAATGGGCCCAGGTGTCATAACTCTTGAGTTAAATTGTACTGAGTTAATGCCCCTTTCCTTACTGTCGAGCACTAAGAATAGTGTTATGTATGCAACATATTACATGTATATAATTTATATCTGACCAGTTGGTATTTCCAATATTATCATTGTTCTATTTTTAGAACATAAACTACATGTATGTACTAGAAGGTTCTTAACTGTTGTAGAAAACTCATGCATTATATTTAGATAGAAACTTCTGGAATGATCTTTATTGTTGAAGTTGCTAGATTATGATTACTTGAGAACATAATAGACCTTTCTGGAAACTTCTTAGTTAATATATATAAGGAGACATTTTTCATTGATCTTATCTTTAAGTCATCAGTTACCTTTTAAGTCATCAGTGATCTTTAAGTCATCAGTTACCTTTTAAGTCATCAATATATTTAGAGTATTTTACAACTTGGATATTAAGTGATTTATTGGAGCTTGGATTATTTTGAAATAGTTAAAATTATTCTTGTGGATTTTATTGTGGGAATTTATTCTAAAGTGTTCTTGGATTTTACTTGGATTTAAATGTGCTATTCAAAAAAGGATCATTCCAGGATCAGACTAGACATTTGATATTTCATTTTTATTTGGACTTCAGGTATTTGTAAAGATAATTTGTTATTTTATTTTTTTTTCTTTAATAATTTTTCTGTAATAAATTTGTTATTGTTACAAGTTTGTTGCTGGCTTTTCTTTCTCGTTACGCCTGGCTCGTAACAGAAATTGGGGGCTCGTCCGGGATTGAATATTTCTTTTTGGCTACATTATTGGAAATTATTACCATTTATTCTACATTTTATTATTACCGTATTTACTCATCTGAGTTGATATCATAGTTGTTCTATTAAGTGTACCTTTCATTTTGAAATTTTTGAAACACATCACTTTCTGAGTTTAAAACCAGCAGCAAGCAGTCATGTCTTTTAATTTAGAAAAGTTTGTAGCTGACCCTTCCCAGGAGGTATTAGATTTGGCTAAGAAAACTGATTTGCTCAATCTTGCAAAAAAGTATAATTTATTAGAAATTAAATCTTCAATGCGTAAACAAGAAATTAAAAATCTTCTGATTCATTATTTTGTGGATGAAGATATTTTTGGAGAAGATGCACTTTCTCAGATTGTTGAAAAGCACTCTGAAATTTCTGAAATAAAGATAAAAGAGCTTGAATTACAATTTAAATTTGAACTAGAAAAAATGCAGTTTGAAAAAGAAAGGGAAGAAAAAGAAAGGGAAGAAAAAGAAAGGGAAAGGCAGTTTGAAAAAGAAAGAGAAGAGAGAAAATTAGAAAAAGAAAGAGAAGAGAGAGAATTTCAGTTAAGAATGAGAGAATTATAAATCAAAGAGAGAACAAATCAGTTTGAACATAGAATAAATTCAAAATTTGATGTCACTAAAAATATTAGGCTTGTTCCACCTTTCCAAGAAAAAGAAGTTGATAAGTATTTTCTTCATTTTGAAAAGGTTGCTGAAAATTTAAAATGGCCAATAGAGCACTGGACATTACTTTTACAGAGCGTCTTAATTGGTAAAGCTCGTGAAATCTATACACAACTTACTGTCGAACAAAGCTCTAATTATGATAATGTAAAAGAATTAATTCTGAAAGGTTATGAGTTAGAACCAGAGGCCTACAGGCAAAAATTCAGAAATTCTAAGAAAGAAATTGGTCAAACCCATGTCGAATTTGCAAGAGAAAAAGAACAACTTTTTGATCGGTGGTGTCTATCTAAGAAAATTAATAAAAATCATGAAAAGCTCAGACAGCTCATGTTAGTTGAAGAGTTTAAACGTTGCATTCACTCTGATGTTAAATCTTTCTTAGATGAAAAACAGGTAGAAACTTTGGAAGAAGCTGCCCGTCTAGCTGATGATTATTCTTTAACCCACAAAGTCTCATTTTTAAATAAAGGGAAGTCCACACCCTCACATTTTAATTCCAAGTTCAGTTCTGGTAATTTATCTGGCTTATCTAGTCAGTCAAATACTCCCAAACCAAAGTCATCTGATGAACATAAAGGTCATAGTCCCTTATCTCGTCCTACATGCAATTATTGCAAGAAAACTGGACATCTTATTTCTGATTGCTTTACCTTAAAAAGGAGGCAACAACAACGTGATGAGGCCAAACCCACAGGTCTTACCACTTCAAGGTCTGAACCTCAGTCTTGTATTGATAACAATGCAATTTTGAAGGTCAAAGAACCCAAGTCTGATTCTATAATGGAGATTTATGAACCATTCCTTTCGGACGGTTCCGTGTCACTTATCGGTGATACTTGCCCACCTACCCCTATTAAAATTTTAAGAGACACAGGAGCTTCTCAATCTCTTATTTTAGCAGATACACTGCCTTTTTCTGAGAAGACTTCTTCTGGATCTAGTGTCCTTATTCAGGGTGTAGAGTGTGGTTTTTCTAATGTCCCTCTCCATAATATTTATTTGTCCTCAGATTTGGTAACTGGGCCGGTGGCTGTAGGTATAAGATCTTTCTTACCCTTTAAAGGTGTTCATTTATTGCTAGGTAATGACTTAGCTGGAGATAAGGTAGTGGTTAATCCACTTGTAACTGACACTCCTTGTGTGGATCAGATACCTGATCCCATTGAGCAGGAAATTCCTGACCTTTACCCTTCATGTGCAGTTACTCGAGCTATGGCTAAGAAGGCCATTCAAGAAGACAATTTTTGTTCAGATATTGACTTAGCTGATACTTTTATAGGTCAGTCTTTTGATAATGAAATAAATTTTTCTCACACTCCTACTCTGCCTGAAACTCAGACAGATTTTTCAATATCTGACTTTTCTACACCAAGATCTAAAGATCAAGGTCATGACATGCTGTCAAGGTCACAGCTTATCCAGGAACAACAAAATGATTCTGAGGTTTCAGTCCTTTATCAAAAGGCTTTTAGTGAAGATGAAGCTTTACAAGTCCCTGTTTGTTATTATGAAAATAATGGGATTTTAATGAGAAAATGGCGACCGCCCGATGTCCCTGCTGAAGAGGAGTGGACAGTTAATCACCAAATTGTGGTCCCTAAATCATATCGCCAGGAAATATTAAGCTTGGCTCATGAAACACCCATGGCAGGTCATTTAGGTGTTAATAAAACCTACCATAAAATTCTCAGTCATTTTTATTGGCCTGGCCTTAAAGCAGATGTATCTAGGTACTGTAAATCTTGTCATACTTGTCAGATGGTTGGAAAACCTAACCAGACAATACCTAAAGCTCATTTACAGCCTATTCCTGCATTTGATGAACCTTTTAGTAGAGTTATTATTGACTGTGTAGGTCCATTACCAAAAACTAAATCAGGTTCTCAGTACTTATTAACTATTATGTGTGCTTCTACGCGCTTCCCTGAAGCTATTCCTTTAAGGAATATTAAAGCCAAAACTATTATTAAGGCTCTTGTGAAATTTTTCACTTTTGTTGGTTTACCTAAATCAGTACAGTCTGATCAAGGGTCAAACTTTATGTCTGGTATTTTCCAGCAGGTCATGCACGAGTTAGGAATTACTCAATATAGGTCTTCAGCCTATCACCCTGAAAGTCAAGGTGCATTAGAAAGATTTCACCAGACTCTGAAAAATATGATAAGGTCATATTGTTTTGACACTGAAAAAGACTGGGATGAAGGCATCCATTTATTGTTATTTGCTGTAAGAGAATCTGTTCAGGAATCTCTTGGCTTCAGCCCTTTTGAATTAGTATTTGGTCACACTGTCAGAGGACCCTTAAAACTTATAAAAGAGAAATTCCTTTCTGAAGATGACATATCTTTAAATTTGCTTCAGTATGTATCAGATTTTCGTAATAGGTTGACTAATGCATGTGAGTTAGCTAGGGTTAATTTAAAATCAACACAAAGTAAAATGAAATCAAGGTATGATGAGAATGCTCAGGAAAGAAGTTTTAACCCTGGTGATAGAGTACTTGCTCTTTTACCTATACCTGGAAAACCATTACAGGCAAGATACTTTGGTCCTTATACTATTGAAAAGAAAGTCAGTGACCTTAATTATATTATTAATACTCCTGGGAGGCGAAAGCAAAAACAAATGTGTCACATAAATATGTTAAAAGAATATTTTGATAGAGATAGCAAAATTAGTAAACCTATATCTTTTGTAAACTCTGTTCCACAAAATCAATGTTCAATTGAATCTAATAGGTGTGAAAATTTTGAAAAGTCTGATCCTGGTTCAGCAAAGCTTGAAAACTCTGATATTCTGAAAAATCTGGATGAAAAACTTGCTCATTTAGAACCGTCGAAACGAGATGAACTGAAACAGCTTATTAATGAATATGAACATTTATTTCCTGATATTCCCACACGGACTGATAAAATACATCATGACGTCATTCTTGAAAACTCTGAACCAATAAAACAACATCCATATAGAACGAATCCTGTAAAACAAAAATACCTAAGACAAGAAGTTCAGTATTTATTGGATAATGACTTTATTGAACCAAGTCAAAGCAGTTACAGCTCTCCATGTATTCTTGTACCGAAATCAAATGGAACATATAGAATGTGTACAGATTACCGTAAAGTGAACTCTGTAACAAAAACTGATTCATTTCCTATACCAAGAATTGATGACTGTATTGACAAAATTGGAAAAGCAAAGTATGTGACAAAGTTTGATCTTCTAAAAGGATTCTGGCAAGTTCCACTTACTGCTAGAGCTAAAGAAATATCAGCCTTTGTAACACCAGACAGCTTATATCAATATAAAGTCATGCCATTTGGTATGAAAAACTCACCAGCAACTTTTCAGAGGCTTATAAACATGGTAATATCTGGTCTACACGGATGTGACGCATACATTGATGACGCAATCATCTACTCTGATGAATGGGAGGAACATCTCACAACTATAAGAGCATTCTTTGACCGACTAAGTGATGCTAAATTGACAGTTAATCTTGCAAAAAGTGAATTTTGTCATGCAATTTTAACATTTTTAGGACATGTAGTGGGACAGGGTAAAGTAAAACCAATAGAAGCTAAGGTCAAAGCTATCTCTGAATGTCCTGTGCCTACTTGTAAAAGACAACTGATGCGATTTCTTGGTATGGCAGGGTATTATCGTAAATTTTGTAATAATTTTTTTGGTTATTGCAGAACCATTGACAGATTTGCTAAAGAAAAGAAACAAATTCATTTGGAATGACAAGTGTCAAATGGCATTTGACAGCCTTAAAGTCATACTTAAGAGTGCACCAGTTCTCTTGGCACCAGATTTTAATAAAAACTTTAAGTTAGCTGTAGATGCTAGTGACATAGGTGCTGGAAGTGTATTGATCCAAGAAGACAACAATGGTGTTGACCATCCTGTTTGTTACTTTTCTAAAAAGTTTAATGAACATCAGAAAAATTACTCTACTATAGAGAAAGAGTGCCTTGCTCTTATTCTTGCTATTCAGCATTTTGAAGTTTATCTAACTTCTTCAAAGTTGCCTGTTGTTGTCTTTAGTGATCACAACCCCCTCACTTTCTTGCATAAACTTAAAAACAAAAATCAAAGGTTGTTGAGGTGGAGCTTATTTTTGCAAGAATATAGTCTTGACATTAGACACATTAAAGGGAAAGATAATTTGATCCCTGATGCACTTTCACGTGTCTAAAACTGTTATTTGCAGTATTTTAAATTTAACATTTATATGATATGATTGATTATTTTTTTTGTTGTTGTTTGCTATTGTTTGTAATAGCATTTATATGATATGATTGGTTATTTTTTTGTTGTTGTTTGCTATTGTTTGTAATACACATATATATGAATGTATAAAATTGTTTTACATTTCTCCTATGTTATTTGTAAGTTACATTGTTTGAATTTATGTAAAAGAAATATTCATTTCATTCATATTTCTTTTTCTTGAAGAGGGGAAGTGTTATGTATGCAACATATTACATGTATATAATTTATATCTGACCAGTTGGTATTTCCAATATTATCATTGTTCTATTTTTAGAACATAAACTACATGTATGTACTAGAAGGTTCTTAACTGTTGTAGAAAACTCATGCATTATATTTAGATAGAAACTTCTGGAATGATCTTTATTGTTGAAGTTGCTAGATTATGATTACTTGAGAACATAATAGACCTTTCTGGAAACTTCTTAGTTAATATATATAAGGAGACATTTTTCATTAATCTTATCTTTAAGTCATCAGTTACCTTTTAAGTCATCAGTGATCTTTAAGTCATCAGTTACCTTTTAAGTCATCAATATATTTAGAGTATTTTACAACTTGGATATTAAGTGATTTATTGGAGCTTGGATTATTTTGAAATAGTTAAAATTATTCTTGTGGATTTTATTGTGGGAATTTATTCTAAAGTGTTCTTGGATTTTACTTGGATTTAAATGTGCTATTCAAAAAAGGATCATTCCAGGATCAGACTAGACATTTGATATTTCATTTTTATTTGGACTTCAGGTATTTGTAAAGATAATTTGTTATTTTATTTTTTTTTCTTTAATAATTTTTCTGTAATAAATTTGTTATTGTTACAAGTTTGTTGCTGGCTTTTCTTTCTCGTTACGCCTGGCTCGTAACAATAGTCAAGTGAATAGTCTTACGGACAGATCTTTTGCTTTTAACATATTTTCTCAGTTCTACTGGTGTTGATGTTTGTCCCAAAATACTGGTATAAAAACCCTGTAAAATAAGTGAAGTAAAACTGGTTTGACAATACATTTATTTCGATTTTAAAGAAATGGAGGGTTTTTGTTTTACAGGCATACTATGATGATTTGTTAGGCGCAAAAAATCTTCTCACATCTATAAGCAAGGCTGAGGAACTGTCGTCCAGTCTTAAGAAGAGGTACATGTATTATGTTATATTCTATTTAAAGCATCACTTGGGCATGTGTTAAGAAAATTTGTAGAACTAAATTTAAGCGAAGAAGTAATTTCAATTTAACTGACTTCATTTTTTTTCTCAATGTCATATACAAAAAATATATAACATGCAACCAGGCCTTTTTTGACAGGTTGGGGAAGCAACCCTGCCCTTAATTTTTGGGGAAAATTATACAGTATATTTGCAAAATGGGAAGAAAAAAGTTGATGTAAATTCAATTTTTCGGGAAAACTGCATGGTTTTAAAGAATTTTTCTTTATATAGCTATATAATGGCCCCTGCATAACATGCCATGTTTTTTTAGCTCACCTGTCACAAAGTGACAGGATGAGCTTTTGTGATCGCTTTTCGTCCGTCCGGCGACCGTCCGTCCGTAAACATTTACTTTAAATGACATCTCATAAACCACTAAGCCAATTTCATCCAAACTTTACAGGAATGTTCCTTTGGTGGTCACCTTTAAAAATTGCCATGGCAACCAATAGAAAAAACTTAAAATATCTTCTTTAAAAAACCCCAAAGAGGTAGAGCTTAGATATTTGGCATGAAACATCTCTAGTGAGTGTCTATCAAGTTTGTTCAAATAAAAGCCCTGGGGTCAAAATTGGCCCCGCACCAGGGGGGGTCATTGATTTTCCCTATATGCATATAGTAAAAACTTAAAAAATCTTCTTTTAAAGTTCCCAAAGAGCTAGAGCTAAGATATTTAACATGAAACATCTTCTAATGGGTGTCTACCAAGTTTGTTCAAATAAAAGCCCTGGGGTCAAAATTGGCCCCGCCCCGGGGGTCATTGATTTTCCTTATATGTGTATAGCAAAAACTTAAAAAATCTTCTTTTAAAAAAACCCAAATAGCTAGAGTTTAGATACTTAGCATGAAACATCTTCTAGTGAGTGTCTATCAAATTTGTTCAAATAAAAGCCCTGGGGTCAAAATTGGCCCCGCCCGGGGGTCATTGATTTTCCCTTATGTTTATAGTAAAAACTTAAAAAATTTTCTTTTAAAGAACCCAAAGAGCTATAGCTAAGATATTTAGCATGAAACATCTTCTAATTAATGAGTGTTTATCAAATTTGTTCAAATAAAAGCCCTGGGGTCAAAATTGGCCCCGCCGCAGGGGGTCATTGATTTTTTAGCTCGACTATTCGAAGAATATGAGAGCTATTGTAGTCGCGTCGGCGTCGGCGTCTGCGTCCGCGTCGGCGTCTGCGTTGGTTAAAGTTTTTTGTAAAGTCAAATATCTCAATTATTACTTGAGATATTCAATTGAAACTTACAATACTTATTTATAGTAACAAGGTTCATCTGATTAACAAGTTGGATAACTCTGCCTACAATATTGACAGAATTATGCCCCTTTTTAACTTAGAAATTTTGGTTAAAGTTTTTTGTAAAGTCAAATATCTCAATTATTGCTTGAGAATTTCAATTGAAACTTACAATACTTATTTATAGTAACAAGGTACATCAGATTGACAAGTTGGATATTTCTGCCTACAATATTGACAAAATTATGCCCCTTTTAAACTTAGAAATTTTGGTTAAAGTTTTTTGTAAAGTCAAATATCTCAATTATTGCTTGAGATATTCAATTGAAACTTACAATACTTATTCATAGTAACAAGGTACATCAGATTGACAAGTTGGATAACTCTGCCTACAATATTGACAGAATTATGCCCCTTTGGAACTTAGAAATTTTGGTTAAAGTTTTTTTGTAAAGTCAAAATCAAATATCTCAATTATTGCTTGAGATATTCAATTGAAATGTAAAATACTTTTTTATTGTAACAATGTATATCAGTTTGCAATATTGCATAACTCTGCCTGCAATATTTGCAGAATTATTTGCCCCTTTGAAACTTAAAAATTTTGGTTTAAGGTCTTCAAAGATATTTACTTGAAACTTTACACATGCACTTAGGGTCATAATTGGAGGGTCATAATTGTATGTCACTGACCAAGTTCCATAACTCTATCTTGCATTAAGGCTGATTCATATCCCCTTTTCTACTTAGTCTCTTGGTTAATGTTTACATGCAAGTTTTACATATCTCAATAACTTTTGAAGATATTTACTTAAAACTTCACATATGCATTTAGGCTCATAATTGTAGGTCACTGACAAAGATCCATAATTCTATCTTGCATTTTGGCTGATTTTTCTCCCCTTTTTCAACTTAGAAATTCATGGTAAAGTTTTGTTTGTAAGCTGTTATCTCAATAACTACTGAAGGGTTTGTGCCTTTTTTGGGACAATTTTATGCATTCATAATAATAAAGCAGTGATTTACTTGATAAAACATCTTAATAACAAGCCTTTGTACCTTCTCTGTCAAATTTATGTAATCATAGGTAATTAGTATTATTATACTCAATAAAACACCCTTGTGACATTACCTTCCAAATAGTCAAGCCAATACTGTAAAATTAGACTCTCTGTAAGGCCTATTATGCTATAACATGAATTTATAAAAAAAATTTAGCCCTTTTGTGAACTTAAAAAATTCAACATTATCAAGGCTCTTTTACTATAAAGCACTTAGAATAGTCGAGCGTGCTGTCCTACCGACAGCTCTTGTTTCTATATGCATATAGTAAAAACTTAAAAAATCTTCTTTTAAAGAACCCAAAGAGCTAGAGCTAAGATATATAGCATGAAACATCTTCTAATGGGTGTCTACCAAATTTGTTCAAATAAAGAGCCCTGGGGTCATAACTGGCCCTGCTCTGGGGGCCTATATACAGGTGAGCTACTTCAGGGCCATCATGGCCCTCTTGTTTTTTTTCATCACTGGGCATAATAATGGTATATTTTGCCATTAATGAGAGCTTAATCATTGAACATAAAATAAACTTTATAAAAATAAAGAACCTCTAACAGAACTTGCATTACCTCTACTGCATACTATTTTTAGGGGCATTCTTAATACATTAATTAAAAATTTCATTTATATACAGGAATAACAACCCCTTAATCTCCTGCAATTTTTTTGTTAAGGGAGCTAGATATTTTTAAAAATCAGGAGCTACATATGTCTAAACTTTGCTCGTTTGTTAATAAGAATCTTATATCTTATACAGGTATGATGAGTTAGAAGCCAAAAATGTTGCCAGTAAACTTGCATCCCTCGATACCATAGAACAGAAAACAGAGAGCAAAGATGAGAAAAAGGCTGAAGATAGTGCCGATAAGTCAGACAAAAAGTTGGAACCAACCGAAAAACAGCCTGAAGGTACCTTTCATTCTTTACATATTTACAGCTGTCCTTAGAACAGCTACTGACTGGTTATTTTGGAGAATAATTGGTTATTTTGTAAAAGTAAGAAATTGTTACATTTGTATTTATACATGTAAGTCAAGGTCAAACAAAGTCTTAGGTAAGTTCTATTTATAGTCTCAGTTTTGCATTGGCAAAATTCTTGTCTGTCTTCCTTTGCCTTTATGGTGCTCAAAATTTTAAAGACTTATTTACTAGAGGTTCTAATTTCCAACAAAATTGTAACCATATTGTAGTGTTAGCATATATATTGCTTTGAAAAGCTCATTTTGTAAGAATGTTCATTTTTTATGCTCCTTTGCATATATAGCAATTGAGGTATCATTCTGTTGTCCTGTGTGCAGTTAATCCAACTAGTAAGGGAAGAACACCTTAAGTCCTACCTCTACCAATGGCCTCTTAATTTACATTCTATTTATATTTTGTATGGAAGTCAAAATACTACTTTGTTTACACAGAGATCTGCCGAGGATGCGATTTTGCGCCATTGGCGCTAAAAAAATGAGAATGGCGCAGGAAAATCGGCAGCAAAGGGCCAAGGGCGCATCTAAATTCTGTGCCAGACTTATAAGAAAACAAAACTGTCTGCTGGGTTATTTAGTCATCCAGTCAAAACTGGTACCAACAGCAACACGTTACCCATTCCCCTGTAATTACGCATATTCTTAAGTTGATCCATTCCCCTATAGCTTTTGTTCACGTTATCTACTTACGGCTTTTCTTTTCATAATCCCTTTCCCACACAGATACTCATTTCTACTACTGTAAATTTATAATCCAATAAAACAAACAAACAAAAAAATTATGCAACTAAGATCACTCAAGTTCACGCAAGCTTTGGCTGATGAAGTGTAAAAAATGATGTCTTTTTCGTCATCAGAATATTTGACAGGGTGATTAACCAATCAGGGGGACATTATGCATGACTTTTGTCATGATCAAAAGGTCTGTCGGCATCTTCGATGTATGCTTTCTACACAGAGGCATACAAGGAGTAATAAAATTCGTCAATATAAAGTGTGACAGGGACATTTGGTGCAAATTAGGAACAATTAAATGTATAAGGCACAGTATTAGACATAAGAAGTAAGAACCAGCAATTATGTGAATAAATCATGCAAATCAGATTTTTGAGCAGCCATTTGAAAAAATATTTTGCCTGCAATTAATATTAGTTAGAAAGTTACCGCCTAGGCATTTTTTTACTTATTGGTTTTACTTATTGGTTTTATCTTCTCTGTTAAATACGGAACCACTTGTCATAAAATATGATTTAAGTTCCATTACAAAGGAAATTCAATTTTCTACAAATTTTTTAACAGTCATTTAGGTCAATGTTTACTTATTTTCCCAAGGCCCATACTTTGGTCAAAATGGCCCATCATTTTCAGACCAAGTGGGCCCAGGGCCCAGTACTTTCAAATTTTTGGCAGATCTCTGGTTTACAGTTTGCTATCTTTACCACACATTACTGCACATCCAGCCCCAGTTTTGTCTGTTATTAAACATGTAACATGTTCTTAGTACGTTATTGAAGTATTATTAAACAAATATTTAACATTCTTAAAGACTAAAAAAACAACAACTGATTTCTGGGTCTTAATATGCCTATTAATCATTGGTCAAAGTTATTGATTTTTTCAAATCTGTATTGATAATTGATCGACAAAAATATGTGGACAATAGATCAATACCATTTCTATCTATGACAGTTATACCAATAACTGAATATAAGAACTAATGTATTTCTGAAAAATTGTAGGAATTAGCACCTTTTAAATTTCTTATATTTAATGGATAATCCCAGATTTAGTAACATTGTCAATAAAATTATTATCAAGACCTATCCTGATGTATAGAAATATTGAAAAGTTATATTATCATGTCTATCACTTGAAGAAGCTGTTTATCAATCAGGCAAAAATTGCCATAAAAAAATTCATTTCAAGAATAAACAACCTATTCATTTCTACAAAATATGTCAATCCTTTGGAAGCTTTTGCTGAACAATATTCTCTTGAAATTTTGGAAAATGAAAAATTCTTTTTGATAACGTGAACTTTTTATACTGTGCTCCTCTTAGTTCATGATACTTAATGCTTTGAAACAAGAAAGAAAATAAACAATAAACTTAATGTACAAAAATTGTCATAAGCTGTAACATATAAGTATTTTCTGCTGTATGACACAAGGAAACAACAACATATTCAATTCAAATCAAATTTACTGGTCAAGACGTAGATCATAGGGTGGCCATTTTGAAAACCATATGTCACAAATTTAAATTGCCAGAGACTCGCATAATATAATTTTATTCAACTTGTTCAATAAATTCAGTGTTAAACTTACACTCATTCAAACTATATTTATTTTAAATATGCCCCTTTGAAAGCAGCAAAGACCAGCCCACGTGTTTTAACATGCACATTATTTTGTATTTATACATTTTTGTAACTATAAAGACCAACCTGGCTTTTATTACTAAATTGCTTTATTTTATGCCCTTCCAGAGGCAGCAAAGACCAGCCCAGGTGTTGTAACATGCAATCAGTTATTTGACTTATTTGAGGACAGAGATGCTCAGCTTATACTCATGGATGTACGTTCAATGGAAGATTTCCAGGAGACGAGAATTAATCATAAAAATATAATCAACGTGCCTGCCGAGGCCATCAAACCAGGGTGAGCTACTTTGACAACTAGATTCTTCTTGTATACATCCACAACTGTTTATGTCAATTTTAAAATGACATTTAGCAAAATTTTTATAAATTTGAAATTTGGCGTCTGCGTCGGCGTAACCACTTATGTGAAAGTTTTTGTTATAGTTCAAATATTATCAAAGTCCATTGACATATGGCTTTGAAACTTTGCACACTTGTTCACCATCATGACCCCAACCTGTAGACAGGAGGAGGTAACTCTATCAAGCATTTTGACAGAATTATGCCCCTTTTTCGACTTAGAATTTATGTTAAAGTTTTTGTAATAGTTCAAATATTTTCAAAGTCCATTGACATATGGCTTTGAAACTTTGCACACTTGTTCCCTATCATGACCCCAACCTGTATACAGGAGGAGGTAACTCTATCAAGCACTTTGACAGAATTATGCCCCTTTTTCGACTTAGAATTTATGTTAAAGTTTCTGTAATACCTCAAATATTTTCAAAGTCCATGGACATATGGCTTTGAAACTTTGCACACTTGTTCACCATCATCACCCCAACCTGTAAACTGGAGGAGGTAACTGTATCAAGCATTTTGTTTTTACTATCAAGCACTAAGAATAGTCGAGCGTTGCTGTCCTACCGACAGCTCTTGTTTCCGATTGCCAAGGGTCCCTTAATCAGTCCCAAACAAAAAAGAAAAAAGTGCTGCATTATTCAATATAATTCTGTATAAATGAAATAATACAGAAATAAGCAAAATGAATGGATAGTTTAGGTGAATTATCAATTTCTTTTTACATAGTTTCATGAAGAATCATCAGTATCAAAAAGGTTTTTTGTTAGCTTATGAAGATGATAGATTTTTGAGAGATTTTTATTATCTAATCTGAAAGCATATATTAATATATAAACCTTTAGCATACTCATTATTTTAGATAGACTAAACATCCATCATTTTACAGTGAAAAATAAAAATATAATATAACTGAAAAGCAAACAGTGCAGACCATAATCAGAAGGGACAGATGTGACAGCTGATTTTAGTCTGGTAGTCTAGTACTGGTGTAACTATCGAGGAACGATGGCTAGGAAACTATCCACCTATATGACTGAAATACTGTTGGGAAAAGGCTAAAAACAAACAAACACAATTTTGGTCTGCACTGTTCACATTGATACACATAGATACAGATTTCATAAACAGGCTTAAGGTAAGAATGGCCATAAAAATGGCCATTAAGGGAGGTAATGCATGTTAAGCTAGAAAATACATGTATCCATTTCTGTCTTCAGAACAACTGTTACATACATAGAGAAAGCTTTACCCATGGATTCCTTGTCGCTATGGAAACAAAGGGGTAACATTGATCATATCATATTACTAGACTGGAACTCGGGTATAGACCAGGTTAAAATTGGATCCAGTCTACAGACACTGAAGGATGCCCTGTTCAAGGTAGACACCATTATATACTGAGATTCTATAGTGTCCTTTTAAATTTGCTAACTTTTTGACACACAGAATTATATTATTATTTGAATAAAACTTGTCACAGCTTTGAACACATGGCATTTTTGTGGAATTTCTAATTCGTCCCTAGATTTGATGTCTGCCAGATAAGCTCAATAGGGAGAGCATCGGATACATGATTTCTTCAAATATATTGGTACAAAGTACAAAAAAGTATTATCAGGTCAACTAAAATAAGTAAGTTTAAATTTTTGGGAAAATTGCATGATTTTCAAGAAGATTTCAGTAGGGACGAAGCCTTTTATAGGCCTCTGTATGAAAGGCCTCTGTTATATAAGGTAAAAAATCACTGGAGGCAATTTGCAGCACATTTTGTTTACTTGTTTTACATGAACATTTTACATTATCTACTTTGGTAAAAAGGAGAGTACTTGCTAACAATAAGTCACAAATAACAATCTGCTTGGCAAAGAAAATTTTATATGTTAGTACACAAAGTATGTGAACTTATAATGCAGAAATGGTCATAGCCTGATATTGTGAACTTTACGGTACCTGCTGTAATAACAACATGTACAATGTATCTATATAAAAACATCAAAAATTGCTGTGCTAAAGTTTTTAACTTTAATCATAATTATACCCATAAACAAAATTCTTAATGACCTTAATAAAATAAAAGGATTTTAGTTTCTTTTATAGAGAATATAAAATAAAAAAAGTCAAAAAAGAAGAAAATTGGTATCCTGGATATAGAAAATCAATATACTGTACATTTTACTCACCCATTAGTCTGACTCGTTTGTAAGACGGGGTCTAAATATTTTACAAAAAAAAATTGCAGCATGATGCTTTAGTAGGGCCACTTTAAAGTTTCATTTGTTAGACGATATTAAAGATTATTTGAATGATTTCAATTCCAGTATGACTCGACAGTGATAATCAAAAGTGAGCCGCTCATTCTAGATGGCGGATATGAGCAGTGGATGTTACAGTACCCAACGAAATGTGTGAACCCGGTCTTTGATAAACTTAAAAAACCTGTGGTGAGCTCAACTCAAGATTCTTTAAGTAAGTATTTACTCCAGTTGCCAGTTTTAAACTACTATTTCACTATCTCACTATCTTTTTCTAAACACAAACCAGCAGGGAAGTTTCACTTCTATACAATAAATGATTTACATGTATACATTTTGATCTTTTTTTAAAAGCCACACAGTGCTTCAGGGTTCATTGAATGTCTCGTAGGAGGTATTTAGGGTTTGTATTGTACCATTTTGATCATTTTTAAAAGCCACACAGTGCTTCAGGGTTCATTGAATGTCTTGTAGGAGGTATTTAGGGTTGTTGTTGTTTTGTGTGTGTGTTTTTGCCAAATATTGGGCCATATTCACAGAGGTAAGTATTATATTTTTTTACCGTATCTTAGGAAAAATCCCAATCAAAACCGTTAAACAGCAGTTTCAACCATGCTTTACAGCCATACCCTTGAAGAGTACTTTCACATATTCTTTATTGTCTGAATCACATAGATAAAATGTCTTGGTAATCAGATAAAATATACTTTACAAACTAAAAGGACAGGCTGCACTTACAAATAATTTCTTAGGGTGATTTTGTTATAGGTTACTTTACAACAATCAATAGAAGACAATATATGAACTTTATTTAATAAAAGTGGTTGGATTTGATAGATGAATATCAGGGTTGGTAGAGTCACTAAAAGTGCTTAAATTTTGAGTCCCTTTCATAAAAATACTTAATTAAGATTTCTGTGGTGGCATGGCCAAGTGATTAATGCATCAGATTAGTAATCTTATGATTGCTAGCCACATGGGTTCAAACCCTGTTATCGTCAAGTCGTTGTTTCCTTGAGCAAGAAACTTTACACTCATTGCTCAGTATTAGTTGGTTCCAACTTCCAAGAACAGATTAGAATGTGTGTCTATACACTTATTGCTTCCTACAGAATCAACTAAAAAAAATTCTGTATAAACCAAAAAGTGCTTAGAAAACAAAAAATGCCCTCAAAAGTCCTTGAACATGTGTACTTTTAAAAAGCAATGACATAAATGCAAGTTTGTCAGTATTCATCAGTAAAGCACATGTTTATAATTAACATTAATTATACAAATGTCATTTACGTTGATAACACACATCAATACCTAGGCTGTTTTTTACTAACACCTGTCAGACTGGCACCAGTCTTAATTTTGTTATCTAACTGTGAAAACCAATTAAGTCCTGAAACCGATTAAGGCCACTTTTACGACGTTTTAATAATACATGATGACCGGCAATTAAAATTTCTATGGAACGTGTGAATCACAAGAGACAACAATTTCTCACCTTGATGTTGCCGACCTTTGGCTGTTTTCACAATTCGACTTATTGAGATGAAAATATGTTGGACTTTAATTGACGGGACCAAATTTTCTTTTCGACTAAACAGGAGTCTCGGTAATTAAAATTTGACCTAAGCAGAGTTAAAATACAAAGATAAAGAAGGAAATTTGACGGGACTTTAGAAATACTTCGACTTACGCGGAATTTTGAGTAAAGCGATTTTGACTTATTGAGAGTCAACTGTATATAAAATGAGATAATAAAACAGCATAAAAGAGCACACTTTTGTCATAAAAAATAAAATAAGAGGAACTATGCACCTATGGATAGCCCATTAAGCTAGATGCTTATTTCCAATGGGGTCCATAGAAATAAAAAAACTAACATAATTTTAACCCTTTCCCCCCTTAATAAAACAAACAAAAAAACAACTAGATAAAAAACTAAACTAACTAACTTTGGTCAAAATTTTGGTTGAAAAAGGAAATATATTTATAAAAGTATGCCCTTTTTAAAATAAGCCTAGTATTACTATCACAGAAATATTTGATCACAGTGCCTAACACATTAGTTGTACACATATATATCTTCTGAAAGACTTTTATAGCTTTCTAGTAGGTACTTTTTAACAGATTTTTTGTATTGCACAAAATTATTAATGGATTTTATATATTCTGGCAGATCATTCCAGTCTTTAATTCCATTATAATAAAAGGTCTGTTTCATCACAGAATTACATTGGGGGACAATAAAATTAAAATTGCTTGATCTAGTATTGTAAAATCTTGCATCAGCACAACATCTAAAGTCGGCTCTAAGGTATGATGGACTCTTTTTGTAAAAAATCTTATACATATGATTTAGTCTTAACTGTTTGACTCTGTTTTCTACATTTAACCAATTTAATTTTTCAAACTCATACACTGTTACAGAAGTTCTGGGCGGTAAGTTTTGGACAAATCTTAATACCTTATTCTGAGTAATTTGTAACTTTCTTTTCAAATGTTTTGATAAACCTTCATACCAAGAGGAACAAGAGTAGTCAAAATGACACTGAATCAGGGCTGAACATAAAATCTGTTTTGTTTTAATATCTAAAAGTCTGCTCTGCCTGTATAAAAACTTGAGCTTGGCATTCACTTTAGAAATAACGTTATTAACAATAGTTTCCCCAGATAAATCACTATTGATATAAAGACCAAGATACTTGACTAAATTAGTACCCTTTATGCTATGACCATTACATGTAACAGTAAATTGTTCTTGCTTTTGTAATTTTCTTTTGGGGCCAAATAGCATACATTCTGTCTTACCAAGGTGGAGTGACAGCTTATTGTCTACGAGCCATTCTGAACAGCTTTCTAGGGCTGTTCCAAGTTTTTCTGAGATGAAATTCGGGTCTTTATGTGAGAATAAAATAGTGCTGTCATCTGCATACAGTATTAACTTGCAATCATTATCAATACTTAAGATCATATCATTTACGTAGCACAGAAAAAGCAACGGCCCTAGAATCATGTATGTTACATTTGTCATGTTAATCACATATGTAATGCATGTTACATTTGGCCATGTAAATTACATTTGTCATTTGTGTTATATTTGTCATGCCTGTGACAAAAAAAATTGTTATATAATTTACATTTATCATGTATGTTACATTTATCATTCAAATTACATTTTATCATGTGTTACATTTGTCATGTATGTTGATTTTGTCATTTATGTTACATTTATCATGCATGTTATATTTATCATGTAAATTACATTTTATCATGTGTTACATTTATCATGTATGTTACACTTGTCATGTATGTTACATTTGTTATGAATGTTACATTTGTCATTTGTGTTATATTTGTCATACATAGTGTATGTAACATTTATCATGTATGTAACATTTGTCATGTATGTTACATTTTAAATGTAAATTACATTTTATCATGTATGTTACATTTATCATGTATGTAACATTTGTCATGTATGTTACATTTTAAATGTAAATTACATTTTATCATGTATGTTACATTTGTCATGCATGTTACTTTTGTCATGTCTTTTATGAGACATTAACCCTCAACATGTAATATGCTTTAGTGAATAATGATATTTGGGAAATATTGAGGACTTTGACAAATAGATATTACAGCTGATTATAAAGGCCCCATTATACAGGGACCATTAGACAGTAAATTCCTTTTGTAATATCCCCTCACAGCAAGTTATACATAATAATTCCCAGCTACTAGTAGTTTAGCACCAATTCAAAAATTGACCCAGTATAACCTGCGAGCCGAAGGTAACATTCTCGCTGCACTCAATGCTGCTAGAAGCTCAAGCAGAAATAAGAAATAAATGATTGACTCAAGCATTATGATCTTAACATATTGGTAGCTTTAATATGTTTTTATCATTCTTTTACATTTCAGTGGACTTTGATTATCCAGATTTTGATGAAACTTTCATGGAACCAAAACAAGCAGGGACTAGTTCTAATGATTCATCAGCTTCATCATCGTCCTTAAACAGTGTTAATTCTCTAACTAATGGGGATGTTACTTCCCAATTTCCGAAAATTGATAGATCTACAAAACCAAAAATTGATAGATCTACAAAAGTGAATGTTGCTAAAACTGGTATAAGTTCTAACAAACCTGTAACTGGTTCTCTGTATCCAGATGTCGGAGCTGTCAGTAAGTCGGGAAGCAGTTTATATAGCAAAACAACTGAGGCTGGTTCCCATATTATTAATTCAAGTTTTAAGAATGCTGAATACAGGGCGGATTCGGCCTCTAGTCAGGATATCAAAAACAGTTCAAGTTTAAATTTAGCTGCACAATCGACGGAGATTTCTGATGAATTGACAGCTCTGAATTTACAGAGGAAGCAGAAGATGGAAGAACTGCAGAAACTTCAAGAAAACTACGAGAAGATGGAAGCCGAGTCGCGTGCCAGGATGGAGCGAATGAAGAATGAAGAGAAGAAGTTGTCAGATCTAGAGGAGCTGAAGAGGAAACAGCAATCTGATGTGGCCGATCTAATGAGGTAAAAAAAACAGCCTTGTTGTTTGTACAGTAAAACCTTTTCAGATTAATGACCACTATTGAGCCAAAAGCTTTTGTTATTGTCATGAAATCTTGCTCTAGGGAGGTTAAATTTTTTGTGAAGTCTTACTGTTGGAAGAATCCATACTGTTGTTGTAAAGAAGGTGATGCTCGACAAAGGGCTTCTCTGCCGAGGTTGCACTGTATATTATTAGTTATAAAGATTTTTGGGGGTTTTATGGGCATATATAAAAGGTTGTTTGTAAACATAACCCTCGCCGCTAGGGGAGGGTTCTATTGCAAACAATTGTTTATATAAGGCCATATAACCTGTAAGAAATATTAATAACAAATTTATAAAACAGCAAGCATCTTTTTTTAGAGAAAAAAAGTGAGATTTTTTCAAAAATTGACAGTAGCCGTGTTTTGATACTGAAATCCCCAAAACCACTGATAGACCATTCTGATTTTAAAGCAGAACAAAAGGCAGCAGTGACCTAGTGGTTAAGGTATCAGCCTCTCAACCTAGTGATCATGGGTTCTATCCCTTATTCTGGTTGGTTTCAAGAAGCAGACTTGAAAGTGATGAATATAAATTGCCAGAACTTGTTTCACAATCAAGCTTCAATAAATATGTTTAAACCAAAGCAGAACAAATGAATTTGGTAATACATAAAACCAGTGGTGGGTGAGAGTAAATACTCAAGTATATCATTTGATATTACAGATTGAAGAAGAATCTACATAGTGAGATGGCGGAAGAAAAACAGCGAGTACAGTATCAACAAATTGAGAAAGAGCAAGAGGAGACTCATAGGTTACTATGTTATATATAAAGCGATAAAATCATCAAATTTGATACATTATTTTAATTCTTACACGACAGCAACAGATAAATACTGCTGTACCTGATATTAAGCTAAACTGTGCTTGATTTGTTTCCATACTTACTTTCAGCGCATCACATTTTTAGTGGTTACTAAATGATGCACCTTATTGAAGAATATATAATAAGCACAATTTAAAAAATGTTTGTAAATTAAGGTTGCCAAGCCTGAAGAACTTGATATACAATATTGAATATTTTGATCAAATATTAAGAAGAAATCCCTGTCAGAGAGTTCAATACTTCAGAATGTATCAGCCAGAGCTGCACCACATTTCACCAGTATATTTTTGCCCTACTATAAAATACTTGTGATTTAAATAAGCTAATAAGTTTTCATTTCAAATTGAGCTTAGATAAATAATTGTCAAACTTATTTGTGAACTATTTTTACATTATCTATATTTCTAAATAAACAGGAAAAAAGAATTGGAACAGCTATCTAGAGCAGAGGAAGAAAAGAGAAAAAGAAGGGAAGAAGTTGACAGGTTAAGGATGGATAGAAAGAAGAAGGAAGAAGAGAGATTGGAGAGTGAGAGAAGAATAAAAGATGAACAAGATTTAAAGGTAAGGTAGTAATTATAGTGAAAGTATGTGATGTTTTATGAAGTGATGGATTTAGATATTTTGCGATTGCCCTGTGAAAAATTTCAGATGCCATTTTAGTTCATTATTTGGGAAACAAATGCCATTTTCGTGGTTGAAGGGTAAAAATATGTCATTTTCATAGTAGATGGGTCAACAGATGTCATTTTCATAGTTAAATGGAAAACAGATGCCATTTTTATAGTTGATGGGTAAACAATGCTATTTTCGTAATGGTCTGGTAAACAGATGCCATTTTCTTAATGATAAGTAAGTGTAGAGCCTGTGGTAAGGTGTTTGTGTAAGAAAGGACTCTTTAGAGAATGTGCTTATAAAGAAGGTGCCCTTTTATTAGTAGAAAAGATATTGAACATTGGCTATTTAATTTGATATTAATTGTTTAGAATGCTAGGGAGAGAGCACAAGAAGAAGAAGAACAACGCAGGAAAGATTTTGTTGCAGCAGAAGAAAGAATTAAACAAATGAAGGCAGAAGACCAAAGAAAGGTATAATTGTAGCATGTTTATTGAAGAACTAATTTTAATCAATTGAATTTTGGGTTTTATCCAGGTGATAAGCACGTGGGTACCTAGGGTAATCCTCTATAAAATGAAGTTAAAAAGTTGCGAAAATAATATATCTTTGTTGCTCTAGAGGCCTTGATGGTCATTAAAGGGGCTGATTAAGTGAGGCGGTGATCTAGTGGTTAAGGTGTCTGCTTCTCAACCCAGAGTTCATGGGTTCGAGCCCTACTCTGGTCACGACCATGTTTCTTCATATGATACCAGTACCGGTTGGTTCCAGGAAGCGGACTCGAAAGTGATTAATATAAGTTGCAAGAACTTGTTTTCGCAATCAAGCTTAAATAAATTTGTTTTAACCAAAATGGCTGATTCATTATCTCTTACCTCAGACTGCTTTTTTGAGGCAAACTGGCTGGGTACTTTTGCTTTTTATACCCTGATGCATACTGGAGACTAAAATGATGCTTTATATGGTCAATATATGTTATTTGAAAACAAAATGATTGAAAAGGTTTTGAAATTTCATCATGTTTTTTTTTTCTTGATGTTCAGGCAAGGGAGAAAATTGAACTTGAAGAAAGACTTCAGAGGGAGAGGGAGTTGGCAGCTAAGCTGGAGAAAGATAGACTAGCTGCCTTAGAAGAAAAGAGAAGGCAACAGGTAATATAACTAATATGACCGCTCATTCTTTTATATCTTCCAGGGCATCTGTGGCCAAGTGGTTAAGGTCATAGACGTCAAACCATTGGTCCCACACTGCTATTGGTTCAAATCTCACCAGAGTTTTTGGATTCTTATATTTGAGGAAGCTATCCAGCTAGCTTATGGAACATCGGTGGAGTTGTTCAGATGCCGACTTGTGCCTGAAATAATGCAGGGGCACTTGAGATATTATTCCATCAATAATGCTGGAAAGTCACCATATATACATTCCAGTGTTGGTGTGACTTAAAACTAAAGTGTTGATCGCTTACTTGTACTTTTGCATTATAAATGTTTCTAAAATTTAAGCATAAATTGACTTGATACAGTACAACTTCTACAGAGTAACACCCTATTTTTGATGATGAAAATTGTTGTCAGGAGTGGTTGCTCTAGAAAGGTTACATTTGTTGGTCATTTGTGAAGTTGTACTTAGGTAAGAATGAAACTAATGCTGATGGAAGTGATAAAATTGATTATGGGAAATGTCAAAATTGATTACCAAAAATGTTATAGGCATTGTTGTTACATGCTTTATGCATTAAACTTTTGAATTGAACTTACAAATTGCAATTGATAATGAGAAATATAGAAATAGGTGATTAAGATAAAAAATGTGAGATATCAAGATAAATGTTGCTGTAAAGAGGCTATTGCTCTACTAAGGGGCCACTAAGTTGAGGTTGCACTGTAGATCTTTCAAGAAATGACATGTTGTCGCCTTAGTGCAAAAAACATAATAAGTCCTTCTAATTTTAATAGAAGTTAATCAGTTATTGCGTTAAGGTGACAAATTTGTGTTACTTTGTAGGCTGAGCTAGACAGGTTGGAAACAGAGCGCAGGGAAAAGTTGAGGCAGGATAAAGAAAGAACAGAGAAAGAAAGATTGGAAAGGGAGAAAAGAGAAAGGGATGAAGAAGATAGAAAGAAAGCTGCAGAGGCTAAACGTATTGCTGATGAGAAGATCAGGTTAATGAATGGTAAGTTTAAACTCACTTTATTGTAAATGTGAAAATTGATGGTGGGAAATGTGAAAATTTGGGAAAATGAAAAGTTGATGATGGAAATGTAAAAATTGATCATTGAAAATGTGATATTGATAGGATATGTGAAAATTGTTGATGGGGCAATTTTAAAGTTGGTGAAAGTAAATGTAAAAATTGGTGATAGAAATGTAAAAATTGATTATGGAAAATGTCAAAATTGCAAAAGGAAAATCTAAAAAATGTTGATTGGAAATGTAAAAGTTGATATTGGAATGTTAAGATTGATTCTGGGGAAATGTGAAAATTGCTTATGGAAAATGATAAAATTGATTATGAGGAAATATAAACATTGATTGTGAGAAATGATAAAATTACTTATTAGGAAATATAAAAATTGATTATGGGAAATGTACAAAAAGATTATGGGAAATGATAAAATTGATAATTAAAATTATAAAAATTGGTAAAAATAGATTTCTTTCTTACAGTCACTAACCTCAAGGTAATTCATATATCAGTTTATCAAGTAATGTTAAGTAAGCATTCTAACACGACCCGCATTTTTCCCTATTGAACATAGAAGAACAGAAAGTGTGTGTTATTATGCAACAGATGCACAGTTTGACGCTCTATATTTAGACATGTGACGTAATCATTATACACATGACGTAACCACTAAAAATCCGACGCGCTGAAAATAAGTTCGGAAACAAATCAGGCGCAATTTTGCTTAACTATTAAGTACCGCAACATTTATTTGTTATTGTCGTGTTAGAATCGAAATAATATATCCAAATCAGTGATTTTATCGCTTGATAACATCACTGTTTGTCGTTCGGATGCGCATCATTATATCACTCGGGCTACGCTCTCGTGATATAATTCCTCGCATCCGAACTCCAAACAGTGATGTTATTGAGCGATAAAATCACTGTTTGGGATATATTATTTCTTAATTATAAACAGTATGAGTATGTTTATAATTTTTCTTCCTTAACTTGTTACTATTTTATACAAAAAATCAACTGCTGAATACAGTATGGTTAAAGGTTCATCATGATATATAAATCAAACTGTATAACCACTGAAAACATTAACTTTCAGCAAAAATTTTTATTGCTTGACAATTCAATTGAAAAACAATAAAGTGCACTGGTTAATGCCATTTAAATGTTGTTTCTTTAGAAACTGTGCTTCATATTAGCATTGTTTATACTGAAAATTGCAGAAGCCAAGACAAAGCCTAAACCGGTTCCCTCACCAAATCTACAGAAAGGCTGGGAGAAACAGCTGGATCCCAGCACAAACAGATACTTCTATATCAACCATAATGAGGGAACTACACAATGGGATCCTCCAGGTTAGTATTAAAGCTGGTTCCCAGCTTTCCTAAATATTGTTATATTTGAACCTTAAAATAACTAAACAAAGGGAACCGATGTGAGTTTTGAGTTTATTAGTGCTGAATTTCAGCTTTCTTGTGCATTTTTTTTTGCAGGCCTATTTAAAGAATACTGGGCTTTTCTACCTAACCATGTGTCAGTGTAGCATTGCTTGTGTTGGTAAAGACTTAATTTAGATGTGGTCTTTATTTGAGGGTGGTCTTTATTATAGGGTTAACGCATGTTTTTCCGTGTTATAACGTCTGCAGAGTCCCGAGGAACGGTTAATTGGTGCCCGAGCCCGGTAGGGCGAGGGCTCCAACAGTTCCGAGGGACTCTGCAGACTTTATAACACGAAATAAACGTGCGTTGACGCTATTATAGCATAAAATTTTAAAACAGATTCATGATGTATATTATATACAAAACACAAACATAAAATCCTTGTGCTTGAACGGTATTTATCCAACTCTTACATGTTTTACGTATGCGTTTTATTTTTTCCGTGGCCAACAACTTGAGAACCGAACGAAATTTCGAATTTTAATTGATTTAACAAAGTTTAACTTTGGAGATAGATTATATCTATCTATCTATCTATATTAACTTAAGAAAAACATAACATTACTCTACCCAATACAAAACAGGCGCCTCAGAAATTCCTAGAATGATTACAGATTGGCGGTAGGAAAAAGATCAGTGACATCATATTCAATTTCAGAATCGGTTTTTTTTAAGCACGCAAGTTTAAAAAAAATCAGGCATAAAACATTATTCTCCCAAAGAAACATACAGAACATTTATCAATATAAACGTCAATAAAACAACATTTTCTTATATTCATTTTGTGCTTTCCATTTTTGTAAGTTAATCCGGGGGATTAAACTGAATGACAGATTCTATTTGTTTATATTGACAACTGTCCGTTTCTAATAAAGGGCGACAACCAAGATAAGCGGCGATGTCTATACGCCGTATTGCCGGCATAATTACTTGAATGCTGCTCGCCGTTATGCGACTGAGGCCCTCGAATTAATAATTCCAATATAACAAGAGCGCATGACTGGCAAACAGGCCAAATCGTCATTTTTTGTTTGTTTACTGGGCCCTGTATGTATTGCGCATAGGTAAAACCGGGCTATAACAAGAGCGCGTGACTATGTTAACGCATGGTTTTGGCCCCGTTATAACATGGGCAAATGAGGGAAAAATAGCCGATTTTATGCTATAATTAGGGATAGTGATTATTTTAATGTGCTCTTAAGCACATGTGTGACTGTATCTGTATTTTTAAACAAATTACAACAGGTGAAGGTAAAGGTGGTACATACACTACACGACTGAAAGATGAACCCTCCACACCCAAGTCAGGCGGCCTCAAGAGGTCAAACTCCTCCCCTAATATTGCACAGATGATGGAAGACGAGGCTAAACTCCCTCAAAGGAAACTAACACCGTCTGTTGACAGGGGAAATAAACCTGTTAAAAGGTATTTAGATTTTTTAGCTCATCTCAGCGCATTGTGGTGTTGTACACAAAAAAAAATCTAAAATTGATCGATCCACTGAACAAGGTGGCCAGATTGTGTTTAAAATAGAAATAAGCTTTAAACTGGGTAAACCCCAAAATAGAATGACTGAAATAATGCACAAAGGGTCACCCAAGGTCTTTTGTCACCAGTAAAGCAAGAAAGTTCCCATAAGACCTTTTACTGTGTTGGTGTTACTTAAAACAAAACAAGAGTATTCTCTGTTAGTCCTAACTGGCGAAAAAATGTTGGTCAGTCCACCTAACAAAATGAGTAAAAGTTTTCACAATTATTCCTGAAGCTCACTGTTTTCAGTCTCCTAAAAGCCTTCTTTTTCCTATGTAAAACTATAGAAAAACTGCTTAATTAAGGATTTTCAGGATTTTTTAAATTTCCAACTTTTACCCATGGTTAAACCAACTTTCCTAGATAACTAACCAGTAATTTCCAAATTCTTCGCAAGTGATTGACTACAAAACCGGAATGGTTTCTCAATCATTGGTGAGAGGCAAATTTTCATTAGACTCGATGTCCAAAATTTGTCTCGTGGAAATTTTACGATGTCAAGGTTCGTGCCAATGAACCTCTGGGTAACGAATCCTATGGTCTCCCTATTGAACTGAGTGGACGGGTCTGTTTTTAAATGAAAAATTAAAAAAACAAAACAAAAAGAACAACAACTTCAAAATGTTTCAAAGTGTAATAATGTTGCCCTCTCTCAGGTCTTGACTGGGTACTTTAAAACTTACAGAGAATACTGCAATGATAACCTGAATAATATATCTCTTATTATATTTCTTGCTTTTATTTGTATGGTGAAAATGATAATTATGATTTTAAAGGCACATTATGCCTCAGAAATGAATAAATCTTTCATTCTTAGGAAACGGTTAACATGAGTTTATAGCGTTTAAATAATTGTTTAGGGGATTTTAGATGCTTAATATCTGAAGAAAGTAGCACTGAATGTGAAATTGTTTGTCATAAAAGTAGCAAAATGTAAACAAATTAGTATTTTGAATGGAACTAATTGTCGAAATGCAACAGAAGCAGAAAAACACTCTGGTAGTGAGTAACTTTTTGGAAATTAAAACAGGCTGGGACACAAAAAAGAGCTTTTTGAGAAATGAAAGTAAAGCATTTCTGTAGATGATGGGCCTTTAAAACAGGTAGAAAAAAAAGATAGCATTTTCATTTACTGATTTTTCAGACCAATGCCTGTAGCTTTACCTGCAAAAAGAAGAGATTTGAATCCAGTCTATGGAAATGTGGTAAGTGATTTGACATGGTATTAAATAATAGTGAGATTTTTTTTATTGTTAGTCAAGCAGACTTTATTAGTTATTGTCTGTATTGATTGCTAAATAAAGGGGCATTTCATTAGTGTTCTGATTAAGTCAATAAGTGAGTATTTGTCTTTGGACATTTAAATTTTATACTAGCCCTGTCATACTAGAATATTCTGAGTTTAACTTGTTTAATGTCCCATTTTTTTGCCATCACTAGCAGACAAGTGGATTTTTAATTGTCTCTGTTTTATAGCTTTATTAAAGCAAATGAATATACACATTTTTTTCAGGGTCCTGCATTGACTGGATTACGTAACCTTGGTAACACGTGTTATATGAACAGCACGATACAGTGTCTGAACAATACGTCGCCACTTGTGACGTACCTTCTTACTGATATGTTCCTGTATGATATTAACAGGTGAGTTTATCCCTAACCTTGCCGGCACCTAAAGTGATTAGCTATTTAGTTCTGCAGTCACGGAATTTAGCACTGGCCCAGTGGCCCATGGCCAGTGAAAATTAGTTCGGACCAGTGTTAATTTTAAGAAAATTTAGTTAAATATATAGAGAATAAATTCAAATCTGGAATTCGGGCCAGTAAATTCAAAATCTTAAATTCAATGACTGGGTCTGCCACCAGTATAGGGCAAGGCCAGCCTTCACTTCCCATGCAGTCTGGCCAGACTCAATACTGTTGGCTGACCAATTTTAAATTTTTAACTTGATAAACCTAGGATCTGACCTCTGAGATATGAGTATTACTAAAAGAATGTTACAATTGACCGAAGAAAATGTTACAATTTCAGTGAAAAACAGACAACAAAAACAAACAAACTAACTTAGGCAGGATATTTTATTTTTCCTTGTTTAACTAGAGATGTGTGGCTTTAACTATTGATTTGTTGTTTATCATATAAATGTTTTAAACTATTAATTTACATTTCAGGGGAGGCAAATCTGGAAACTTATGGGAAGTAACAGATGATTTTGCATACTTGGTTAAGTCCCTTTGGTCAGGACAGTACAGGTTCATAACTCCTAGAGATTTTAAGGTAATTACAGTCATGTTTTTATTATAGGGAATGTATTTCAGGAAATGTTGGAAATGTTTTATGGGGTTAATATATATTGCTGAGTACAAGACTGAATTCTGTTGGACAAGTACACAGCTGTCAAACCCGTGAATAGAAATTGTTCAATACTTTTTATTGAAAAGAAAATTGTTCCATACCTTTATTGAAAATAAATTGTACCGATATTTTCCTGAAAGCAAATTATGAATTAAATTAAGAAAAATACTTAATAATTCAAGTTCAATGCCTAAATTGTTTTAAATTTTATTAATGCTTTGATATGATAACTTAAAATATATTTTTCTGTTGATTGTCTAAACTATGGAAAGTGTATTAGCACTAAGGCTCCCACGTTTACAATTTTTTGTAAACGTTTACACGACTGCTAAGAACCGAAACGATACCGTTTAAACGGTGGTACCTCTATGTACTAAACACACCATGTATTTGAGTCGCCAAATGATGTCTTTCTTTCTATTTTTAATACATGTACAAATAAAGAATGTGCAGGGCTCATCACGATTGAGTCAGCACACATTTTTTGCATTGTATCCCCATTTTTTACCAAAAATGTATTATGTCACGAGCAATTTTGCACGGTAATGCTGTGTGGAGGGTTGTAAACACCCATTTTCCGTTTGTTTACTTTGGAATAAACCACTAGAATTGATAAAATCCATGATTACAGGCAATGATTAAGAAATTTTGTAAGACAATATGGTCATTTCGATTAAATGGTAAACAATATCGTAAACGTTTATGAATGAAAATCGAAACGAATCCGTTTAAACGTGTAATCGTGGGGGCCTTAATTAGCACAAAAGAAGAATAAAGAAAAACTTTTTGTGCCAAAATTAGTTTTAATTGCAAAATGCTGACAATATGCACTTGGCCTGGCTTTCACTAACTTTCTTAAACTGAGAAAAATCTCAAGTAGTATATATGGAGATTTGTCTCAGAAATTTTTTAGTGAATGTCAAACGAGGAAAATCTCAATCTCAGTTTCTGAGTTGAGAAAAATCTCAGATTTAAGCTGAAATTTGATTTTGAGAATGTTAATGAAAGCCAGGCCAGGGCACATGATGACTGAGCTAATGTAAAACATGAATGTTGATGACTTGTTTTTGTGGCATTGCATCATTTCTTGTTTTTTTTTGGCAAACTTATTTACAGTCTGTGGTAGGGAAGCATCAGCCAATGTTTGCTGGGTATGAACAACAAGATAGTCAAGAATTCCTTACATTTCTTCTGGACAGTCTTCACGAGGGACTCAATAAGGTAGGCATTGATACTTATCTCTTAACTGTTTTAGAACAAAAGCAGTGATATCTGCTAAGCCAGCAGTATAGAGTTAGGCCAACCTGTACATCCATGTTTTTCTTTATCAATCTGATAGTGAAAATACATGATTCTACAATGGCCATTTTAAAGAAATTAAAAGCAGGAAACATTCATTACTTAAAATCAGCTGGGCAAGGGATAAGTTGAAGATTTTCCTGTATACTAGTATTGGATGTATCCCGATTTAAATGTTGTGTTTTAACTTGGGTGTAATTAAAATTTAAGCATGCATGAATGTGCCTTCTAGTTTTTATGTTTGAACTTAATGGGAAGGCACTTCTGATGAAATATCATTAAATGAAGATATAAACATTATCCATAGCTACATTGTTGATATGAAATAAAAATAAATAAACAAATCAAACAAAAAATTATTGATCAGTTATACACATTTTTTTTTCAAGGTAAAGACACGTCCAAAGATAGCTGACCAAGACAATGACAAGTTACCAGATCACATTGGTGCAGAAATTGCTTGGAATAATCATAAACTACACAATGAATCTATTATTGTAGAGCTGTTTCAGGTAAATATCACTGTTTATCTGTTTCATGTAAAAACGTATTATTGTAGAGCTGTTTTAGGTAAGAATATACTATTTTATGTCATGCTTTCCAGTGAAACTTAATAGATATAATTTTTACTGTAGCCGGACTAGATCTGAATGCAGATGAAAAGAATATTAAATTGTTGTCTTTCAAAAACTTTAATTTAGCCTATTATTCAAACATTTATAAAGTTATCAACATGAAAACTCTGAATACTTGCTTATCATGACAAGGTGCAGTTGTTAAAACAAAGGGGCATAAATCTGAATGCAATAGTTTTGGAGTTATTAGCCTTTTTAACTTAAATTTTTTAACAGAGCATTTTATATTTAATGCAGTGCTGTTTGTTGGTTTTCAGGGTCAGTTAAAATCAACCATCATGTGCCTGACATGTAGGAAGAAGAGTGTTACGTTCCAAGCCTTCATGTTTCTGTCACTACCAATCCCGTCATCTGGTAAATGTACACTTCAGGTAAATATGATATTTTCATTCTCCCTTGAAATTATTCCATGTAGCTATAGTGTTGCCGGTTTTGCCCTGATGATCCCTTCACTTCCCCTTTTCATCCTCCTTCTTCCCTCTCCTTTGGCCCGTCCCATTTCCCCTCACCCCTCCCCTTTTCTATGGACCATCCCATTTTCCTTGGCCCCTTTACTATCCCCCCTCCCATTTTCCCTCTCACTTCCCATTTGCTTTCCCCCATTCATTTTCCCTCACTGCTCCCCTTTCCCCTCACCTCATCTCCATTTCCTTTACTTCTGTTCTTACTTAATGCCTGTTGCTAAGTGGTTAAGGTTGTTGACTTCTAACAACTTGCCCCTGGCTGCTGTGAGTTAGAATCCCGACAGGGAATTTGAATTCTTTCATATGAGGAAGCTATCCAGCTAGCTTACAGAATGTTGGTAGTCCTTCTCAGGTGCCCGGTTGTGCCTGAAATAATGCATGGATAGGCATCTGAGGTCTTCCTATACAAGTAAAGCTGGAAAATCTGCCATATGACTTATACTGTGTTGGTGCAATAAAGAACAAAAACAAAACAAAAACAAACATCTTCATATGTTGGCTAATATCTTAAATATTTGGTGTGTTGTGTCATTTGATGAATTTCTACCCTGGGATGGTGTATCAAGTCAGTTTTGTCTGTCAAGGTCAATGCATTGTTGGACAACTACAGTCTGTGATACAAGAATATTTGTTGATTTCTGGGCTTGAAAATTTAATAATGTTAGAAGGGAGACAATCTTATAACAGACTGTCAAGATAGATCAATAGGAAGAGCATTGAACTGTGAAGAAAGGTGACCTAGGTTCGCTTCCAAGAGAGTACCGGTCACTTTTATCATGATAAATTGATCATGAAATCATATATATGGTCAATTGCATGGTATCTTTGCTCTGGCATGTACAGGTGGTGTCAATTCCTTGCAGAAGAGAAGGGACCTGGTACTGGTAAACTGCTTGACAGCTTGCCCAGGAACAGTGCAGTTACTGGACTGTTCTATGATGATTTTTATGTGGCTGCTTTGATCTGGTGGTTAAACTACCAACACCACCCCCAACTGGTTGGGATTTGTTTGCAGTCCTCGTACTCTACATGAGGTTTAGACCCCTTATTCAAGAAGATGTTTATTAATTATTCTTTTAACCCTTAACCTGCTGGAAATAAAAGTGATTAGGCTTTGTCTTCAGTATAGATCAAGGCCAGCCTGCCCAATGCTTTGTCTTCAGAATAAATCCAGGCCAGCCTGCCCAGGTTCTATACTATTGGTAGCTCAGTGTATTTTGATATTGAAATCCCTTATACCTTGAATGAACTGTTCCAAATTTAAAGCAAGGGAAAACCATTACACATATTCAGCAGGGGGTTAAAGGGTTAAAGGTTAAATTGATGAGTAGGAAAAAACAACTCTTTTTAGAGATTAAACTTGATATTTACCATAAATAAGTTCTTGATATTATTGATAAAATACCAACCAGGCTGCCTAGTTAACAGGTTTTCTCGATCCATTTGCTGAAAAACTATCCTCTTATTATGTTACTTGATAAGTAAATCATCTTATCCAATCCTCTTGGTAAAAAAACAGGAAGTCATGTATCACTTTTTAGGTACCATTTACGTTATATATTTATGATGGTAATTGTAAACAGGAAATCAAATATCAATCTTTAGGTACCATGTACATAAGGCATTTATGATGTTAATTGTTTAGCCAGCAAAATAAGTTTATTTTGGTTTATCCAACTTATTGCTTACTGAGCATACGCAAAGGGGTACCTGAGATTGACTTGATGACAAAGTCTAGCTGAATAACAGAGAGACAATTGTAGTGATTAAATTAAAGTTGCATGCCTACAGATAAGTCAAAATATTTCAAGAAAATGAGACTTGAAAAAAAATGTTCTGAAGAAATTAAGAAAAGTTCATTATTTAAGATTCAAGAAATAATTAACAAGCAATTAATGACTTACTTTACAGTTTTATTCACTTTTCAGTATTTATCTCCCCCAACCCTGCCCAAATAAAAAGTGTCCCTGAAAGTAGCGTTAAAGTTAACATAGGAAACAAAAGAAACTATTATTTTTTATTGAAAGTTTAATTCAACAGTTAGGAACACAAAAAAAACTATTATTTTTCATTGGAATTGGGAACAAAAGTAATTTTTATTTTATAATGGAAGTTGTATTTAATGGTTGAAAACAAAGAAACTATTTTTTCCCAACGGAAGTTTTATTTAATGGTTGGGAACAAAGAAACTATTATTTCCCAACGGAAGTTTTATTTAATGGTCGGGAACAAAGAAACTATTATTCCAACGGAAGTTTTATGTAATTGTTGGGAACAAAAGAAACTTTTGTTTTTCATGGGAAGTTTTGTCCAACAGTTGGGAACAAAAGATACCGTTTGTTTTCATTGAAAATTTTCACCAAACAAATTGGCAAGAAAAAAAGCATATTTTTGCATTAGGAATATAATCCAAGATGTCAGTTGTAAAATTGGCACCCCCAAATTATTTTGAATATAATTTTTATGTGTATTTTTCAGGATTGTCTACGTCAGTTTGCAGCAGAAGAGAAAATGACGGGAAGTTCACGCTGGAAATGTCCACAGTGTAAATGTTATCGGGACTCGGTCAAAAATATTGTTATTTGGAAACTACCGCACATATTGTTGATTGCGTTAAACAGGTAAGCATTTTATCATTTTTGTGAATAAATTACCTCATGTGTACTTGAATGCTCTAAACAGGTAGGCATTTAGCAATGTATATTAATGAATTACATCAACTGTAATTTAATGATGTAAACTGGGTGGTGTTATGTCACAATGATCCTAATGATTTAAAAGGGAACTGGGGCCAGGGACAGATAGGTAGGAGAATTTCACGTCGGGGGGGGGGAAATTTAATCTGTCAATGATAATGTGCATAAGTATTACATTTTTTTTTCTCACAAAAAGCGAATTTCAATAACATATTTTAAGGGTCATTCCACTTTATATAGAAATTTTCGTTAAGTTGCGTACTGTATTAAATTTTGGGTCTAGTTAAAAAGCATTTAAAGTGATATGGGCCAAGATGCAGGTGATGATTGTATAATATATAATACAGATTAGTTTGTATGTTTGTTTGTCTCTTCGTCTGTCTGTATGTCTCCAGCTTCTAGTAATTTGGCCTTATCACAACAATTTGACTAGTATACAAAATAAAATAAAATTTCAACTTATTTTACAGATTCGTGTACGAAGGTCAATGGAGAACAAAAATAAATGCTCATGTGGATTTTCCTGTTAAAGGTTTAGACATGTCCTCGTTTGTGATGGGTCCGAGACCTAAGCCATATAAGCTCTATGCTGTGTCGGTAAGTAACAAAGTTAAGTAATGTTTAGAATGGGTAAAAAAAAAAACACCAACCTTTTTCATCATAGATAAACATTAATCAAGTACTCAAAATAATTGTTGTATAATTATGCCATGTACAAGGAACGTATTTATGAACAAAATGTATTTTTTAGATAGTGATGGTTAAAGTTTATGAAATAAAGTTATGGTAACACTTTTTATATCAGTGAGTTTAAAATGTTTAAAAACTTTATAATTCTCTTCAATTCTACATCAAACAATAGAAAACTAAGGTACATTTCTGACTTTAGCTTCTTTATTTTCAGAATCACTTTGGGACTCTAGATGGAGGCCATTGTAAGTTATTTATATTATTTTCTAGACATGTGCTTGATATCTGTGAACAGTACTCTCCCTTTTCAATCATTTATTACATAGTTTATCTCTTACAATAGTAGTTGGTTACTTTGAATAATCAAATTGTTTATTTCTGGTCAGTTATCCAGAAAAGTAAATAAGAGGACCAGTCGACAAGATATGTCCCAAAAGCATGTGTATAAATCAGCATAAAAACCAACTGAACAACCATTAGTGATGTTAGAGAATAATTCTGCAGGAATGTTATTCTTTTTTTTTTTGGTGGGGGGGGGGGGGGGGTGGGGGTGGGGGGCACAGTATGGTGGTAGCTGGAGAAACAAGGTCATTTGAAATATAATAGTAATAGAATAATAATAGAAGGGTTTAAATATCACATGGAATATTGCATTATTTTTATGAGAAAGGCTTAAACTACCTAGTTCTTTCACAGTACCTGTCTGAAATATGCATTACAACTTGCTGAAGTATTGTTCCCCCACCCCCACCCCACCCCACTGGTAGAAAAATACTGGATCATTATCTGATGTTGTTCAATATTATTGTACTGTATTAAAGTATCAAATTGTAGTAAAGAACATAACAAACACCATCAAATAGAGAAGTTATTTTAATACGGACACATTTTGAAGATTGTAACATACATGTTGTTGTATACTTGTAGACACCGCATGTTGTAGAAATCCGACCACACAGAAATGGTACAAGTTTGATGACCACGAGGTGTATGATACTTCTGAGTCCAGTGTTAAGGTAAGTCATGATTATTTTGAACTGGATACAATGTTTAAAACAATTTGAAGTAAAAAAATGGGCAAGCACAAGTATATAAGTTTGCTGATATACAATAATCACCAAGTCAACAAGCTTGAATTTATCCAAGTTTTAATGGATTTTTTTAACCTTTTACCCCTTGAGCATATTGGGAAAAATGGCCGTTTTCATTGAAAAGCCTCCTGTAACAAGTTCAAACTGCTATGAAGCATGCTTCAATACTGATGAAACTTGGCACAAATGTTGACTAGACCATAGCCTCTGTACCAGCATGCTCAATCGTAAATTTCCTGTTACCATGGCAACGGGGGACATCTCAAAATTGCTAAAAATCACTATTTTGCATTGTTTTTTACCATCAAAACTGATTTCAAAGTGCTGCAACTTCTCAATGAATTGAGATAGACTAAAACGCTTTTCAGCGTCGGTTTCTAGTTACCCCAAAATTGACCTGAGGCCATTTTTAGCCTGTCATATGTCCAAATTTTCTTGGCGATGAGGGGGAATAATGTCCCCCTTCAAACCCCCCCCAAACAGAAGGGCAACCCCCTGATGTAAGATTTGGATGGGGGACGGCGCCTAAAAAGTTGTCACTTTTTTTAACAACATTTCTCAAACGAAAAACAGTGTTTGGGGCCTAAATAGGGCATTTTTTCACTGTTTGAGGCCTCTAAAGGGGGGGGGGCAAAAAGCCGTCGAAACACGCTTATATAAGGGAAAAGGTTAAAGCATCACTTTTTGTCTGAATGTTTTGGATAAATTTAACATCTAGTGCGGTATTTATGACCATCTATGTATATTGTGTATTTTCAGACGTCAGCAGCATATGTCCTGTATTATACATCAATAGATTTGCTACCACCAGAGTTTAAACCTAACTTCTCTTGATACTGATCAATTTACAAAGCAACATGCAAGCTTTACAGGACTCAGATTCATTTTTCTTCTCTCAGACTTTTAAATGAAACTTTTAATGATATTGATTGATTTCCAAATCAACATGCAAGCATCACTGATGTTACATTGTACTTCCACCAGACTTCAAACCAAACTTCTACTGAAACTGGTTGATTTCCACAGCAACATGCAAGCATCACCTGAGTCTGATGTTCCTTCCATCAGACTTTAAACCAAACTTCTACTGATGCTGATTGATTTCTGCTTCACATGACTTACCAGACTTAAAGCTAAACTTCTGCTTGATAATGATCAAATTCCACAGCAATTTGCAAGCTTCTCCTGATACAGATGCTCTTTAAAAAAATAAATCTGATGTACTGGTATATTATTTATAGCCTTGTTTGTGAATGAATAGTTGTAGATAAAGAGAAACTGTTAAAATTGATATGAAAAATTGGTGTTTTATTAATATTATGCATTTCTTTTTATAAGCTTCTGTAGACAGTGATTGTGCTATTTCAAGCTTTTGTGTGATATTGATTGTTTGATATATTGACATGAAAAGGGGTAAATTCCAAATTATTTTTTTAAAAATTTGATGGAAACTACCTAATAAATAATTTTCTTAAAATACCAGTATGTATCAAGACCTAAGACAGAGTTATTGGTGTTGCATATTTAGCAGTCTTATACAGTTGTTTTGCATTTCTTTCACAAAATTTACTTTGAATGATTGGTGATAGTCCATATGTTTGTATATAGAATATGTTTTCTTCATGACCAGCATAGTTAATTAAGTCTTAAAAATGGTGTGAATGGAGCTTTGAGTCATTACTATGGACATAACAAGTTAAATATTATTTGGATACAAAGGACAAAACAATTTTATGCAGATATCAAAAAGAAAAAATAATTTGAGTATGAAGGCACATCATAATACCATGCAATAAAATTTCGTTCACTGTCACTTTAGTTTATGGGGAATAATAATAATTTTATTAATTTAAAGAGATAGGGGCCTTAATTCTTAACCGAGTTGTTTAGCTTGCTGACTTCGAACCACTGGCACTCCACTACTGTCAGTGTGGGTTTGAATCCTGGCAGTAATTTTGGCTTCTTTTATTTGAAGAAATTACCTAAGCTAGCTAGCTTTCAGAAGGTTGGTGGTTCTACTCGGGTGCTCGCTTGTGCCTGAGGAAAATACAAAGAGGGACATATGAGGTCTTCTTCCACCTAGGTCACCATATGACCTAAACAGTTTTGGTGTGATTTTAATACTGTATAAGTACTTATTTTGGCGGGGGTTTATATTTGGCTATATTGGCGGTCAGGGTCAGTAGCGCCAATTCAAAACACCGCCAATTTAAAGCACCGCCATTTTAGATCATCGCCATTATTCTTTGAAAGGTAGACAACTCGTGGTAAAATAGCTTTGGTTTGTCCGAGTAATCTCCCTTGATTATTTGTAATAAAAATAAACATTACAAGTAAGCTGAAAAGAATTTGTTTATTTTTAAGTCTTGGTAAAAACTCATTTAATTATATATCTATATACTGTATTTACTGTACGTAGCTCACATTCGCTCGTCAAATCTGCAACAGCATCATTTGCGGCACTCAATGAACAAGCTTTGTCCGTATCTTCGATTTTCGTCGGATCTGGCAGTAAAACGCTCGGCGGTTGTTTGATGTTCAATTTACCCCGTTTCAACCATTTATCCATTACTTGTATTAACTATGATTTTATGTTATATTTAACTTCTTGCTTGTGGCCTAACTTACAAGTTGAAAAAATACAGCTAAATAAATGATACATGGTTTAGCGGCGCCTATATATACCTATAAATAGCAAAATATTTGTGATATCAGCTCAACAAATTGCTCGTGCTAATGTTATTCCTATTCATTTGAGAAACATCTCTCTAATCACGATACAAATAATAACAAAAATAGTTCATGTTTTTATTAAAATCGTTCAGAATTAGCACGATGTAAAGATAAAGGTGACCAAGCATAGGTATACCGTAGGCCGTAAAATAAACGAGGACAGTCAACTACTGCGTGACCGGTGTTATTTTTATTTATTTTTTTTATTCTTTATTTGTAATCGCCAATTCATGACCCCATATTTATGCCAACAAGTGTTTTAATTTGGCGGTCTAAAAGCGTTTGCGCCAATTTATGACCCCGCCAATTCAAAACACTTTAAAAAACGCCAACATTTGACACCGCAGATATAATGCGCTATACAGTACCAGAACAAAAACATGTAAGTTTTTTTTCCTTATTCTATTACATATGAACTGCTTTCACAAGACAAAAGTGCTATAACTTTGTTTTACGTTCTTAAAGAGGGAGTTTTAAAAGAAAAAGAGATATATAGATATATTTATAGTGAGTGGAAGAAAAATGAGTTTGTGTAAATAGAGGATGTGCTGGTCACATTCTTAATACTTTGTACTTTATTAAATATGTCATACATAGACTTTATTTGCCTCATTTGACCAACCCGATATGAAAAATCTTTTGTTCAAACTATATTCTTGGCCATATGAAAAATCTATTTTTGCAAAAAAACTTTTTATGTATGTTCAAACTCGATTCTAGCCTGGGATTCAGGCGTTGATATTTTTTGCTTATTCATTACACATGTGCTATTTCATACTCGTTTGTGTTTTTTATAATTCATAACATACACGCTATTTCATACTCGCTTGTGTTTTTCATAATATCAATGCCTGGGGAAACCTGCTGGGTTTACCATGAAATTATCGGGTAAAGATAATCCTTTTGATCGACCGATAGTCTGTTGATTTGCCAAACAATGAAACACAAATAAATTGACAGACTGGAACCCAGGCTTACTAGATTCCTGTTAAAGATGTTTTATCAAACAATAAACTGTAATGTAATGAAGTAAAATGTTAAGTTTTTATTTTGAAGTTTAATCATGTAGCATAGAACCCTGTATTATCAACATATTTAACTTTTACTATATGTCTGTATTAGATTTGACTTATTAACTTGATAATTTATATTTTGTGTGAAGCAGACAAATTGTAACGCAAGCATTTCATATTTTGTTGAACAAGATCAAAATCTTTTAAGTTTAATGTATGCATGACTGCTCATGACAGAATGTTCAGACTAGACATTAGTAAGAGCTGCTACCACGTCAGACTAGTAATCTAAAGATGGCTGGCCATGTAGGTTCAAACCCCATCATGGGCAGGGCAAGCTGTTGTTTCTGTGAGTAAGAAGCTTTACATTGATTGCTTAGTACTGGTAGGGTTCCAGGAACGGATTTGAGAGTGTTTTAATAAGCTTATAGCTTCCAACACAATGGAACTAAAATAAATTAGTATAAACTAATAAGAGTTGCATCATTAATACAGAGTTTGATTATATATTGTTACTTTAGTGCAGCGCCGTGTTAACATCTACCAAACTTAATAGAAGTTAATCTGTTACTGCACTAAGGTGATGATATATGAAGAATGTACATAATATAATTGAGCCGTGTCACGACAAAACCAACATAATGGGTTTGCGACCAGCATGGACCCAGACTACGCAGTCTGATCAGAATCCATGCTGTTCGCTTACCAACTCTATTACAAGAAGAGAAACTGATAGCGAACAGCATGGATCCTGATCAGACTGCGTGGATGCGCAGACTGGTCTGGATCCATGCTGGTCACAACTGTGATTGGATGTTAATTGATATAGAATATTAAAGAGCCAATGTAGAAATGGTCATGGATGGTCATGTCGAACAATTTAAAGGGATATTCAGGCAAAATAATGACAAAAATATCAAAATGATCTTATGTTCTCAAATCGCGCTGAAATGACATTTCTGAAAGTTCCAGCATGAATTTTTGTTTAAAGTCTACATATTTTTGGTTTGAGGCGTAAATATATCTATTTTATTGAACAAAATTTAGACGCCAATGAAATCAACGAATAGTTTTAAAACAAGTCATGTCACTAGAATAAACCCTCGAAGTTACAATAAAATATATCGTTGATATTGTAGGATTGAAACAAGCCAAAGTCATTCACTTGACATGTTCTTTAATGTTTCCAGAGTTCACCGTGACAACTTTTGTGAAATCCTAGTGCTCTAACCTGACCCACGCGGGTCAAGTTAGGAAACCACCATTTTATTTTTTCTACGCAGAAAAGTTTTGTTCTTTTGACTGTAATATATTAACTTTGGGGGCATTAACAGAATAATGAATGAAAAATCCAAAACTAAGAAATGAAAATTTTGCCTGTGTCTCCCTTTAAATGTTGAGATTGGATGATAATAAATGATTTGGAATAAGTGCTAATGTTAGCAGATAAAAATAATGTTGTATGTTTTTTGTTGGTCTTTTCTTCAGCATTTTGTTTTTAGCTCACCTGTCACAAACTTTTGTGATCGCTTTTCGTCCGGCGTCTGTCCGTAAACTTTTACTTTAAATGACATCTCCTCATAAACCACTAAGCCAATTTCATCCAAACTTCACAGGAATGTTCCTTTGGTGGTCACCTTTAAAAATTGTTCAAAGAATTTAATTCCATGCAGAACTCTGGTTGCCATGGCAACCGAAAGAAAAAACTTTAAATATCATTTTTTAAAAAACCATAAGAGCTAGAGCTTAGATATTTGGCATGAAACATCTTCTAGTGAGTGTCTACCAAGTTTGTTCAAATAAAAGCCCTGGGGTCAAAATTGGCCCCGCCCCGGGTGTTCATTGATTTTCCCTATATGCATATAGTAAAAACTTAAAAAATCTTCTTTTAAAAAACCCAAAGAGCTAGAGCTAAGATATTTAGCATGAAACATGTTCTAATGGGTGTCTACCAAGTTTGTTCAAATAAAAGCCCTGGGGTCAAAATTGGCCCCGCCCCGGGGGTCATTGATTTTCCCTATATGCATATAGTAAAAACTTAAAAAATCTCCTTTTAAAGAACTCAAAGTGCTATGGCTAAGATATTGAGCATCAAACATGTTCTAATAGGTGTCTACCAAGTTTGTTCAAATAAAAGCCCTGGGGTCAAAATTGGCCCCGCCCCAGGGGGTCATTGATTTTCCATATATGCATATAGTAAAATCTAAAAAAATCTTCTTTTAAAGAACCAAAAGAGTTAGAGCTAAGATATTTAGCATGAAACATGTTCTAATAAGTGTCTACCACGTTTGTTAAAATAAAAGCTCTGGGGTCAAAATTGGCCCGCCTCGGGGGGTCATTGATTTTCCCTATATGTATATAGTAAAAACTTAAAAAATCTTCTTTTAAAGAACCAAAAGAGCTATGGCTAAGATATTTAGCATCAAACATGTTCTAATAGGTGTCTACTAAGTTTGTTCAAATAAAAGCCCTGGGGTCAAAATTGGCACCGCCCCGGGGGTCATTGATTTTCCTTTATATGTGTATAGCAAAAACTTAAAAAATCTTCTTTGAAAAAAACCAAATAGCTAGAGTTAAGATATTAAGCATGAAACATCTTTTAGTGAGTGTCTACAAAGTTTGTTCAAATAAAAGACCTGGGGTCAAAATTGGCCCCGCCCCGGGGGTCATTGATTTTCTTTATATGTGTATAGCAAAAACTTAAAATTTTCTTTGAAAAAACCCAAATAGCTAGAGTTTAGATATTAAGCATGAAACATCTTCTAGTAAGTGTCTACAAAGTTTGTTCAAATTAAAGCCCTGGGGTCAAAACTGGCCTGGCCCCAGGGGTGTCATTGTTTTTAACTATATGTGTATAGTAAAAACTTTAAAAAAAATCTTTTAAAAAGCCCAATGAGCTAGAGCTTAGATGTTTAGCATGAAACATCTTCTTATGGGTGTCTACCAAGTTTGTGCAAATAAAAGCCCTTGGGTTAAATTGGCCCTGCGACGTTGGGGGGGGGGGGGGATGGGGGCCTATATACAGGTGAGCGACCTCAGGGCCATCATGGCCCTCTTGTTGTTGTTTTAATGTTTATATTTATTTCACATAATTATGCTGTATATTTGTACTTTAAATATGTCACAATAAAACTTCTATAATACATATACATGTAAACATACATGTATTTATATCTTTTTTCATATAATATTGATGATTTTGTAATTAAAATTAATAAAAGAAATACAAAGGAAACTGTGTGTTTATGAGTATATGTTAAAGATATATTCACTCTTTAAAAATACATAATATTTCATTTTCATGGCAATTTCATGCTTTAAGTAGATAAAAAAAAATTGATTTTTTATGTGTATGTTGAATATATCACAGTAAATCAAAAAAGAGGGATTTTTTTCGTGAACACTTTCTAGTGCTTAAATGTTGCAAAAATATTTTAGATGCAAGTAGAACCATGAGTAAAATTGCAGTTAATATGCATTTTGTTGCACGTGATTTCTTTTTTGTAATATAAGTCATTTTTAAATTTAATGTATAAATCTTTTTTTGTGCAATCATTCTTAAGTTGTGTATATTTTTTCTTTTCTTTATCTTATGTATATTTAATCATATTATGTTGTTACACTTTTGTTATTATATTTTCTGTGAAAAGTATTTTACATCCAAGATTAAAGAATATAAATGAAACAAAGGTTTTTTTTTTGTTTGTATTAAAGTTTACATGTAGTTCAGCTCATTTGATGGTTTGAGTTCACAGGAGTGTGTGGCCTCTATAGCCAAGTGGTTTAAGAAGGCTTCACACCCACAACTGCGGGTTCAAATCCTGCATGGGACACATGATTCTTTATATTCAGGAATTTATCCAGTTACCTTCTGAATGGTTTGTAGTTTTATGCATGAAATTGCACTCCAAGGTCTTTTTTCCATCTGTAATGTAAAAGCAGCTGTAAGACTTTTACCATAGCTGGAATCTGGAAATTATTATGGCTCTGCCCATCCCAGCATCAGCTGTCCAAAGTTGTTTTGAATGAAATGTCTGAGTATTTAAATAACTTGATACTTTTTGAAATTTTTACATTCTTAGCAAATTCCACATTTTAATATTGGACAACTGTATTTAGGTACATACCACCACCAGGCAAGTGTAAGGAGAAAGGTTAAAATATTTATCTGGCACCAGAATAAACCTCTTGTTCATAAAGGAATAATTATAATAGCCATGAATGTTACCCCTGATGATGCATCAATAAGGTAAATACATGATCTTATTTGGAGAAAATTTATTTAGCCACTGTGACCTTGACCTAATAAACTTACAACTCCAAACAAATTTACAGAAGGGGTCCACACATCACACATTTATGATATAGGATATCAGTCAATAAATACAGGTGCTGTTAGAAAATGTTAGTATGTTGTTGAAAGATGGCAGGATGGACATACATCCTTAATCTGCCGAGTTTGTGTACTGAATTTATCCCGATTTGAATTTTGGAACAGTCCATTCGAAGTTAAAGGGATTTCAATATTAAAAATAGAAAAATTAAGCTACAGCCAAATTGCATGGTAAATATGTTTGCAGGAAAGGGCAAAGCTATGAATAAATGCTCCATAGAAAAATTATAGGATGAATTCTGAAATAGTAAAATTATGCAGCAAATTAAAAGGTAATGGATTCAAAAGCCACAGTGTATCTTCTGATTTTGTTATTTTATTCTAATTTGAAAAATAGAGATTACAATGTATATATAATAAAGCATTATAAATATATTAGCAGAAAAAAGTTCTGTAACAAGAGAAAAGTCTTCAACAATGTATACTAGGAGTATGATCAAATGGTCTATTTGATTGAGTAAATGGTCACGTTTAATGAAGACAGACCCACAACTTTGAAGGTAAATCTTGTTCTTTTTTGCTAATTTTTTTTTATCTACTTGTATTTCTTTAGTTTTATGAAGTCCATATTCCAGCCAACAATACCTTGCTATTTAAAATAAGAAGGGGGCCAAGTAACCATAAACAGAACAAAAGAGAACTATAGAGTTCATTCCGTAACAATAGAATAAGGGGCCATAAAGAAAAGAACAAAAAAAAAGTCCATTTAAGTGGCACAACCGTGCATCCAGCTGTAAGAGGGGCTTGTTTTCTAAGGTAAAAGAAGGGGTCCTTCCCTTTCATTTAGGCGAAATTATATCATTATTTCTGCAAAAAGAGGGGAAGAAATTGAATTTAAGGGGAAAACTGCGTGGTTTAAATAGAGGCCTGTAAACTGCCCTTACTATAGAAGGAAAATACGAATTTAAGTTTTGCCAACAAGTCTTATTTGGAAGACCTTTCGGAGAAATATAAAGCAGACAAAGTTTTCATTAGAAACCATGATATTAAGGAACGTGGGCTACCCAAAGTATTTACCTTTGAACTTGTAGGTGTCGCGATCAACCTTGTCTAATACCCAAACAATAGACCAAGTGATTACACACCCTAGTATAGGTAATATATAGATATAACTTTGTAAAATAGACATGAAAAATGCTTTACATTCAACAACAAAGTACCTTCACCTCGATATAGGCAATTGTAACAATAATTATTATATAGGGCAATGAAGAAAATATATAATTACTGTAAAATCATTATCATTTGTGAAGCACTAATTTTCGTGGATAGGTCAATTCACCAATTTTAGATCAAAACAAATTATGTTTTGTCTACTGTCCAATTATTTTGCATTTCATTATTCACAATTTACTTTTTTTTGCAAACTCGGACAATCTACGAAATTTAATAACCCACAAAAATGTCCTTTTTGACAAAATCATGAAATTTAATGCCCACGAAAATTTAGCGAATTTACAGTAACACTTTACATAAATGTATTTGTTATAGTTATATCAGCAGGCAGGATCAAATTAGCACTCGGACAACAACAGTGTTTTGACAACCAACACAGGCACAATATATTATATATATAACAGGTTTGTGAGTAACAGTAAAGATATCATCCCGAAGAAAATACTGTTACCCGAGGTGTTAGCCAAGAGTAACAGTATTTTTACGCGGGATGATATTTTTGCTGTTACTCACAAAACTTATGTTATTTATTTTATTACCCCAAACAAATACTTCATTGGGACACTGTTTCTATGTGTTTTTATTTTCATATATTAACTGTGAAAAAATACTATTACCTAATTGTAATGGTACAAAATATTTAGTCACATGGTACACTTGAACTAACAGTAAGAATAAACTCCTATTGGCCTATGGGAAATTAACATTACAAAAATAGTTACGGGTAATAATTAAGAGTATCAGCCAGCAGAAATTTTTGATAAACGAAACAATTTCTAAGAAAAAAGCAGACTTCACAAAGCCCACATTTAAGGAGTACTTACTCAGGGAGTCAAAACAATTTTAAACATACCAGTACCATAAGCAATCCATAATTGTCATGGAGCCATTCTTAGAGTAAAGCAAGAGCATAGCATGCAGTGTTAACAAAATTTTTTCATAAATATTCAAAGTAACAAAGGGGCACAACTTGTGTTTAATTAATGGGCTACATAAAAAGTATTCGCACAGTGACAATGGCTAAGCTCAGATCATAGAAGCTGGACTTTTTCTTTAAAACTGACCAGCTCAAAAAATCACAAAACATACAGTAAAATTGAAGCCAACATTTCAAAAGTAAACCACTCAATTCCTGAATGAAAGTTTGTCATTCAAAATAAGTAAATGAATTCTTATATATGCAATAGAAATTGGAATGCAAGAATCAGGAACACAGTCTTAATTTGCACAACCCTATAATATAATGTTAATATCATATATTTCTGAAAAGAGACAAAACTTAGAAAAATCATATGTATGTATACATGTATATATAAAGTGGCAAAATTGTTAAAGAAAATATATAACATCATAATTCAATCTCTTTAAAATCATATCCCAACTGTCACTCCACTACCCTTCGCTAGGTAGTAGCAAAGAGTAACGGAAAGAAAACTATGATCTGATTTTAATGAGATTGCAATATAATTACACATAAGAGAATGTAAAAAATCATGATATATCAAAGCATGTAGTAATCATTTCATACATAACAATGTGGCACCTTCAGTGCAGGCCCAAAAATATAATAAATGGCCTACAAGTTAAGTAAGCGAGGACAATTCTAAATTTCAACATCCAAAAACCATGTTGTGTATGTATTTGGATTGAAGCATGATATTACATACAAAGTTTAAAGGCATTAAGTTTTGATGGCAATTCTTTGCCTAATTTTATGCTTGCAACAAATTCTTTTTATATGTTTGACCCTTAGACAAGGTTGAAATATAGATAAAATATATACTGTTTTTGGTTGCTTAATATACTATGTATTCACACTGTTTAGAAAGGAATGTTATCACGCCATGTGAAGACACTTATTACAACAATAAACCAAATGATGTCACATAAATAATCTCAAAGCCAAATGTAGTTGAACAATTTTTACAATAATTTTCCTTATGTGAGCAAATTTATAAGGAAATAGATATTTATTATTCATGCATTACCACATAATATTTACAGTTTTTCTTTCAAATGATTTGTAATTATTTAATCAGGGCCATGACCTATTCTTATAACAAGCATATGTCTTATGGCCTATTTTTTTATTATATTTCTTCACAGCTAACATTAAACTGTGCAATATTATACAACAATGCAGAGTAAAACTAAAATCTTTTTCCTAAAGAAACAACAAAGTGATGTACAATAAACATTTAAACGCCAACTTTCATATACTAGAATTAAATAAATGCTATACTCGTGTAAATGTAACACCTTAACCACCTAACCATCTTATCTAAATCATGGATTTCATTATAAACATGGTAATTTGTACAATAAACTAAAACAAGGAATTCTTTTTTTCTGGAATGTTGACTGTCAACCAAAAATGGTGAAATATAATCATTCAAAAATATAAAGGTAAAAGTTTACATAAAAAATCTGAGTATCAAATATACTAGTATTCCAGTTATGTTTTTGACGTTATAAAAACAATTAACAGTGGCATAAAGACATACATGTACATTGGATTTCATCACTGTAAACAAATATTCGAAAATGGACATTATAATAGGAAAGCATTAAAAAAACCAAGCTACACAAAAGATGACAGGAAAAATGAGATCAGAAAATGGAGTTTGAGAACAATATTTCTGGTAAAATATTTTGTTATAAACATTTTGTAAACGAATGCAGGTAAAAGACTTTCCTATACCAACAGTACCAGTTGTAACAGGCAGAAGAACCACACTCCATACTGTTCACTGTTAATTTTGATTGTTTTTTATCTGTTTATGAAACCCCGTCCCCAAGTTATCCATGCCAACATCTGCAATAGAATCGGGGCCAATAGACTACCCAGTTATTACCATACATCTCAATATCTGAGATTAAAAGACACAGATTGTTTTTGCCTTGATGGAGAATCAAACCCAGCAGCCATAAATAACAAATCTGACCCTTGTTGAACTTAGTGGGCAGAAACACTAAATTTAAACAACTCCCTGTTTAACCATGTGGGCAGAATACTAAAATTGAACAACAAACACTGTAGAGAATAGTCAATATGGATGTGAAGTTTGGGGCTCTAATCTATACTGTTGCCATAGGTAAGTCATTTTAGCTGCAATCAATTTCAGAATAAAATGAGAACAATACCAAAGGATAGGGCATTGCTAGTCTGGCAGTTAATGAGTTATGAGTGAAAGAATACGGCATCTCTTAACTTATCATGCAAGAAAATGTTAACAGAGATTATATCACCATGAAGTAAATAGTGTATTAAACATATAAAAATGGCTCTCAAAATGTCACAACACATATATTGCCTTGTTTAGAAACACAAACAAAACAACTGCAAGGATAATTTCAACAAATAAATACAAATTTTCAGCTTTTTGTACGAAAGATTATGGTTAAATATAACAATGACTCCCTTAATGGTTTTATGCCAAATAACTACATGTATATAAAAGAAATCTGTTTAATATACATGTATACAGTCAAATGTGAACAAAGTTTAATATACATGTAACTTAATTGAGATAAAAAGTTAGCAGAATCTCACAAACTGCAGGTACAAAATAAATAATTGTTTTTGGGATAAGTTAAAATATTTACAACACAGCACAATTCAACCCTCAACAAACAAACCAAATCGTTTTTATAACAATGAAAAAATAATTATAAATGCATGTTTATATTTTCTACAGTTTTCTGTAAAAATGCAAATATACTTAATTTACTCACTGATAAGTCTGAATTTTTCCATAAGATTTAAAGGTTTATACCACATACCTCGTCTTACAGGTGTGTCATGAAAGTCCACTGGGAAAATTACAATTTCAATATGTTGAAACAGTTCAATGCAAAATTTACACCCAGACTAACGAACAACAAGTCTTATAAATGAGTATATACAGTACTAACTAAACTTAAATTAATGCAAATATATTCTAAAAGTAATAATAAAAGAGATTCACAGCTTTTAGATTCAATTTACTATCTCACATAACTAGATCTTGAAATAAGTCACATAAATTCAACTTAGTACATTCAACATGTCAGTTTTTTTTTTTTAATGTGAGTATATTTTAAGCAAGCAAAATACAAAATATTGATTTTCTAACATTGAATAAAATGCATAGCCAACAAAAAGAAAAAGGGGTAAAAAAAATGGAAATGATTATTGTTTGAACACAGAATATGAGCAGAACATATCTTCATCACAGATTCAAATAAACACATTTATATACATTACTGTTAACTGAAATCTGCTATATAAATCATTAAAACCTAAACATCTATTGGATTTTCTAAATTTCTGGTTTGGATTTCAATAAATGTCAACACTGTAAAAGTCATAGAGCAATCCCCCACCCCCCCAAAAAAAAATCTGGACTTCTCTATCATTCAAGTAATAGAACCATGCATTTTTTCCCTTTACAGTAATTCTTTGTTCCCTCAAACTAAGATGTATTTAAAGTGTCCATAAAATAGAAAGTTTATTTTGTCTAGGAGGGTTTATTTTTTTGCAAAAAGAAAAACAACCAAAAAAACCCTAAAGAAATTTGGCACATTAATGATGCGTGTAAAATGGCAGTCAGTAAATCTTCAAAATCACAAGCACTGGAATAATTAAATGCACCATCTGAGCTTGTCTAGTATTATCATTACAATACACAATATACATTTTAAAGACACAGAAACACACAAAATGTTCAGAACTGTTTGTTTAAACAAAAAACACCTCTTTAACTCTATAGCAAAAAAACATCAAAATGTTTTAATATTTTCAAAATGAAAATTTAATTCAATATTCTAAATAAAATATTTTACCATATACATGCAGCTACATAAATTAAGCACTATTGATCAACGCACACATTAACAACATAGAAGTTGAGTATTCAAACGAAGCAGTAAATTGCTACATCAGGTCATGTGTAATGCAAATACACCCATTGACAGTCTCTATATGAACAACGTTAATAACCGAGGTATATTGAGTGAAAATTACGAGTTGTTTCCCTTATCTTCAAGTAAAATCGATATCTCTAATGCTAAAACGTTACAAATTTAGCTGTTTAAATTTAAACCACTAGTTTGGGGCAATTTAATGTCTGATTTTAAAATTTTCCATCAGCTTAATGGTTGTTTGCTTGATTTTGAACTTGGTATCTGACATTAGACTCTGATGTACTCGGCCTGATCAGGTACAAAGCTGTTTGCAAAGTCTTTTGTGATTGGTCTCAGCAGGTCAAACACAGATTGACAAAACAATTTTCTTTCTTTTTTAAAGCAGTTCATGCACAACAAAAATAATCCTTATTTAACAAAGCTATTAAATCGTTAAAGAATTACTTCCCAACAAAAGTAGTCCTCATTTAACAAAGGTATTAACTGGTCAAATAATTACTCCGCAAACAAAAATGATTCTCATTTAACAAAGCTTTTTTCTGGTTACAAAATTACTCCGCAACAAAAAATAGTCCTTATCTAACAGAACTATTAACTTGTTAAAGATTAACTCTGTAATAAAAAAAAGTCCTCATTTAACAAAGCTACAGTGTATTAACTTATTAAGAAATTACTCAGCAACAAAAAAATAGTCCTCATTTAACAAACCTATAAACTGGTTAAAGAATAACTCAGCAACCAAAAAATAGTTATCATTTAACTAAGCTATTTCCCTGAACTTGTTTCAGCAAATGTATGTAGTTCCTGGAAAGGGTAAACATTTTCTTGTCACATATAGTGACTTTTAACAAAATAATTACGAGTACACAGTATACATCAAATAACAGCATTCTAAGCTAATTTTACAATAAACTTTAAATTTAGGGCTTTAATAAAATTCAACAATGAAAAACAAAAAAGTCTAGAAAATCACAGATCAAATCTTATAAACACTATCGTTGAGTTGTCATTAAAGCAACAACCAAATAACAATTTATAAATTAATCACAATTTACTTTGCTAATGAGTAAAATAACTTAAGCAATCAGACAAAAAAAGACCAATATAAATGAAATTTAATATATACCCATTTCTATGATGAAACTGGGTACAAATTTTGAAACTGCTATCCCAGTAGATATATAGGTAGATAGATTTATTTCGGTAAAGGAAAACCAACATGTATAGCAAAATACATTAAAGCAGCATTAAGCTTTTACTTTCAGTTGGAAAAACAATTCTGTGTTGTTTTAAACTAAGTATTTCATTAATTTTATCTTTGAAAGGAGAATCATATCACTGTTCAACCTGATAAGCCATGTCCCGAGAGCTAGTGATAATGCGCAAATAACTTTCATGTCTAAAAATAGAAGATTGAGAAAAGAATCGTCCACTTAAATACAACATAATTCAAATCTCTAATAGAATAGCGGACCAGAAGATTAGAGGTATCGAGGGGTTTTCTTTATGTATTTTAACATTGGCAATTTTCATTTTCCACCTTAATGCTTTTGATTTCACACTTATATGAAACGATGTTTCTACAAATAACATATTTAAACTTTAGAAAAGATGAAGGCCGCTTTAATCACAATATGGAATCAATTCAAAAAAATATAAGATACTATATTTAGAAATTGAGTTTTATGTTGCCAGTGGACAAATCAAAGCTTAATTGAACCCTGACCTCACTAAAAACCTTAAATAGACTTGCCCATCTTTCAAATTTGGACATTACCATTCATTAGTTTTAGGGAACATTACAAAATAAGAATACTTGAATAGCAAACAGTGCAGACCTTCATCAGATGACACAAATGTGCTGACTGATCTTCGTCTGCAATGGTAATATATTGACATATTTAGTTAGTATATTTAATCTTCTAAGGATCACTGGTTGCATTAATAGATTTAGTTAGTATATTTAATTTTCTAAGGACACATAGCGATAAAAAAAGCCAACATTTATTTCAATGGACTGATGAATGCAGAATGTTTAGGAGAACCAGTAATGGCTAGAACCTTTTCAATGAAGCTGAAATTAATAATTACTATATATGAATATTAAATTAAGACAAATTATATAAAGTCTACTGCACCATTCAACAATTTCATATTATACTTTATAATAAAACCAAATATTTCTCATTAAAATCATTGTTGGACATATACACAAAGGACAAACTTAAGTAACTTTAGTTTCCCTTTATCTAGCAACCTTAAAACATATATTCTTTTCCAATGGACTCAACTACATGGAATTGATAACCCTGTATGGAAAATTATTATGTAATACCTACATAGCTTGAACTAACTAATTTAAACCTACTTTCCCTTTTTTTTTCACTACCTTGTACAAGCAATTTCTATAAATAGTAACAGTTTCTATAAATAGTAACAAATTCTCTCATACATATATATCAACCAATCAGCAGCCACAACCACCTTCACCTCCTCCAGCTTCATCCATTTCATATTTACTTCTATTTTTAGAACCAGGAAAAATGGACTTGTCTGTGGAACGTTCCATTCTCAACATGACCATGTCTAGTAGACACTCGATCGCCTTGGCAACATTCTGGCCGTTTGCTGCACTTGTTTCAAAGTAGGGCAATCTAAAACATACAAATTTTTATTTGGTTTTGTACATTTTTTAAATTTGAAATGTTGGTTAAAGGAAATTTCAAAATATGATCTGTTTTTTTTTAAAATATAAAGACATCTGATGATGGGCAATTCATTTAATTCAATAAATAATGTCATGTATACAAACCGATTTAATGACATCTAGATCCTTTTTGGAAAATTCTTGAATACTGTGTGAATGTGTGTTATATTCCAATATTCAATTTACAACTCTCATATATAATAAAGCAGGTCCCCCCCCCCCCCCCCCCCCAGTTTACTTAAATGGGCAGTTTGAACATTAAACCAGATTGATACAAAATTTAGAGCCCCGTCTTATAAGTGGCACGTCTTATAAATGAGAATAAAAATTTCTTTTAAATTATCCAGCTAGCTTATGGGCAGATGGTGATTATACCAATGTATCTACTCATGCCTGATAAATATTGGAAAGTCTTCAGCTTGGGTTTCTTGTCTGAATCATAAAGCAGACTGCTAAGTGGTTAAGGTGTCTGCCTCACAACTTGGCCCTACTTAGGTCATAACCATGATCCTCATTTGACACCAGTATTGGTAGGACTCTACACATAAACAAATGAGCCGCACCATGACAAAATCAACATAATGGGTTTGCAACCAGCATGGATCCAGACCAGCCTGTGCGTCCGTGCAGTCTGATCAAGATACATGCTGTTTGCTTACAACTCTATTACAAATAGAGAAACTGATAGGGAACAGCATGGATCCTGATCAGACTGCGCGGACGCGCAGGCTGGTCTGGATCCATGCTGGTCGCAAACACATTACGTTGGTTTTGTCATGACGCGGCTCAAAGATATTAAGACTGAAACTTATAATATAGCAGGAAGGTCACTATATGAAAGTGATGGTACATGACTTCTGAGTTACAAATTGTCCCACATAGCTTACATATGTCTTGTACTTTGTACTGTGCTGTTTACAATACCACAAAGTATGACAAATTACAGGCAAATAAGCAACTATAATTATGTTTCCTTAAAATGTTCCAATGAACTTTTACAATTGAAAAATACAAACCCATGTTTTTCTGCCAATTCTCTTGCCCTTTGTTCACTTATTTTTCTTTGATCTTCAAGATCCGCTTTATTGCCACATAAAACAATATCTGGGTTCTCACAGTAGGCGTGGGTCTGTAACTGGGTCAACCAGTTACGAATATTTATAAATGATTGTTCGCTTGTCAAGTCAAATAACAGGAGAAATCCCATTGCATCCCGGAAAAATGCTGTAGTTAAACTTCTAAACCTGTAAACAAGAGTATTAAATATTAAACCATTTTTTTTTCATTCAATTTTTATCAAAGCTAATTTGTACAATGTATAATTTCTTTTTTTTTGCATTTTATGTGGCAGGTCAAAAAGGGGAAAGAAAGATAAAACAGTTTGTTATATTCTTTTCTACTTTCACCTTTTCAGCTTACCTGTAAACCACATGAAAAATGTCCACAGCTTAAAGAAACATATACATGTGTTGTATTACTAATTAATTCCATTTTGCTACAAATAAAATGGTATAAAAGCATACACTGAAGCATTCAATGAAGCATCGAATTGAAACATCTCATTTAACCCTCCACTTGTTGAATTTCTTAAATGAATTTGCCCAGCTTTGACTTTAGAACAGTCTATTTAATGTTGAAGCCGCTTCAATATTAAAATACCAAATAAATACTGAAGCTACAAACAATATAGAGCATGGTTAGACTGCTGACCTGGCTCTATACTTGTGGAAAAAGCTAATCACTTTTTGTTCCTGCACCGTATAGGCTAAAATAGCACACAGTTACCTTTCTTGGCCAGCAGTATCCCACAATTGTAAATGTACTCTCTGACTCCTACCTACAGCACCTTCTGTACTATGAGCTCTATGTACCTGTAAACACAGCAAAAATACAGTAAAATGTACCAATAAACACAGCAAAATACAGTAAAATGTACCAATAAACACAGCAAAATACAGTAAAATGTACCAATAAATACAGCAAAATACAGTAAAATGTACCAATAAACACAGCAAAATACAGTAAAATGTACCAATAAACACAGCAAAATACAGTAAAATGTACCAATAAACACAGCAAAATACAGTAAAATGTACCAATAAACACAGCAAAATACAGTAAAATGTATCAATAAACACAGCAAAATACAGTAAAATGTACCAATAAACACAGCAAAATACAGTAAAATGTACCAATAAACACAGCAAAATACAGTAAAATGTACCAATAAACACAGCGAAATACAGTAAAATGTACCAATAAATACAGCAAAATACAGTAAAATGTACCAATAAACACAGCAAAATACAGTAAAATGTACCAATAAATACAGCGAAATACAGTAAAATGTACCAATAAACACAGCAAAATACAGTAAAATGTACCAATAAATACAGCGAAATACAGTAAAATGTACCAATAAACACAGCAAAATACAGTAAAATGTACCAATAAATACAGCAAAATTGTATCATCAATTATGTACCTATACACATAGTAAAATATAAGCTTATTCAATCAGCAACAAGTTTTAAAAATACAGTCAAACTTGTGTTAAAAACCAATTCTAAATAAAGACCACTTCTAAATAAAGGCCATGTAATGGTGATCAAGTGCCTTATTACACGATATCATTTTTATGCGCAGCATAAAAAAGGAATGCTTACATGTCATATAATATCAAATATGACGTCAATAAACCAAATGACGTCAGAAAAATTACTTCTACGCTCAATGTCGGTTCAACATATTTTTATCAATTCTCTGAAATTACTTTTTTATTAGAATGTTAGAATAGAAATAAATATTAATTTTTCTTGCATTATAGTATAACCATGCACTGTTTATTGTAATTAATCACTCAGGCCATAATCAGCTTTTGTCATTCTATTCCAATGCATTTGATGTCAAACTGTGCATTACTCTACTACAACAATGCACTTAAAATTGATCTCTATTTTCTAAATATCATACCACTTTAAATTATCAATAAACAAAAATTCAGTGACTGCATTTTTCATGCCAGAAAAAAAGTCATCATTATTTAATCGGTGTTTCAAGATACTGGATATGATTTCTACATCTGGAATTCAGCACATGCAATTTTAATTAATAACATTGGTAATTTAATCAAACCAATCGAGAAACCTGTCAATTACTAATTAATTTAGATCATACACATATGCTACAAGAGAAAATGACAGTATTGAGTCATTTGTAAGTTACAAACCTAGGCCAGCTATAAAATGTGTGTTCATTAGAAAGTACCAATACAGGCCCACTATAAAATATTGTTTGTTTGCTGCTCCTGACGGACTAAACCAAACTTTTACTGATCTAATAAATATTTTTGATAAAGAAAAAGAAATCCTTTTCATTCTTTCTGTGGTTCCATACTTAATTGACAGGGATCCCCTTGAAAAAGAAACTCTTGATTTAGTTGAACTATTAACACTTATTGTACATGCTTACACTAATTAGTATACAGAAAATATACATGTACACCAATTTGAGAATCTAGAATTTTCTTCTTTTTTTTTGGGGGGGGGGGGTGAGGGGGGGGGGATGGGCCTAGCATTAACACAGGTAACGGGTCATATGGTGACTTTCCCAGCTATACTGGTGGAAGGAGACACAGTTGCCCATCTGTGCATTTATAAGTTCAGGCACAAGCAAGAGGGAAGTTTAAATAACATTTCTAATCTTATAAATTTATACATAATTATATTGTATATAGTTTTCTCCTCTATCTCAGTATCTCTTAACCGCCTCCGTGGTTGAGGGGTTAGAGTCCATGACTTCTAATCCAGTTACCTCTCTGGCGTGGGTTTGTTCCCCGGTAGATGCTTTGGTAGTTTAGCGCGGAGGAAGGAAGTATAGTACTGATGTAACTCTCCAGGAACGATGGTTAGGAAACTACCCGCCTATATGACTGAAATACTGTTGGGAAAAGGCGTAAAATGAAACAAACAAACAGCAGTATCTCTTTAGCTGCTGGAATTTACTGAAAGTGACCAGCTTTAACCAACAGTATACAGTTAGGCCAGCCTGAACCTAGCGTAGTACAACCAGGCTCTATACCAATGATAATGATGACAAAAAAGTACATAGATATGTGTCTTTCAGGAAAAAAAACAAACCTATAAATGACCTTAGACAAAAAAACAATTTATAAACCAACCCAACCCAAAATTTTGATAGGCATATTAAGAAGCAAACAAACAATTTTCAAAGATGGGCCTAACATTGGCTTTTAATGAGCTTTTACCTGTTTAAAAGCTGTTGTTTTTTTTGTTTTCTATAAATATTACATTAATTGTTATGTTACCACATTACCTGTATAAATTGTAATTAGGACATCAGTGATGGAAACACATTAAAAATGGTGTTATATATAATCATAAACTTTCACAACAACCTACATAATGTATACCTTTTAATGGAATTCATAAACTTGCCTGTTAACAGCTTTTCTAACAGCATTTTTTTATTAATTACGTAACACTATTCCATCAAAACTGGAAATTTGAGATCAATTCAAGTTGAAAGTAGCAATTTTAGCGCCAGTAACAATCAGTTGTGAAACCTCGCGCGTCATTAATTTAATAAGTAGCCGCGGACAACATTGTTCTACATAACTAGTGTATAACTATATCAAATTATTCACAGATCTGACTGCATCTAGAAGGATATTCTGTTAATATTCCCCACAAGTATTCTAATTAGATTATTTAGGAACAAGATATTACATATTACATGTTTATTAATGTCAGAAATTAGGAACATGTGACCTCATATTAACTCGCTAATTAGTATCCATTAATTTCTCTAGAATACAAATTTTACAGTACATCGTTAAATTTTCCTCCTAACAACGACTTGATTTTGCATTGTGACATTTAACAGTTAAGCTTTCACATCATAGTATTTGAACCAACTAATTATCTTTTAAAAGACAAATATTTTCAGCACAAAAAACAACAATAAACTAATAGCCTAAAACCATTATTTTCACCACAAAAATCTAACAAAATAAATAAAATGAAAGCCTTAAAGTACACTCAACATTACCATTTTTTATCTATTGTTTTAAAGCCCCTTTCATGGATAACTAACCAGCAATTACCAATTTCTCTGTAAGTGACAGGCTACCATTCCCTTATGATTTCTGAATCATCATTTGTCTCAAATGACCTATGTCTGAGATTAAATTTCCAGAAAAAATATGCCAAGCTTAGGACCTTTTGATCATAAACTGATGCTTTCCGTATTGAGCTAAGCAGGCCGACTATTATATAGCTTCAATGTCTAAGATCAAAGTTCACAGAAAAAATTGCTTAGTCTAAGGATCGAATCTGTGAACATCCTGATTACAAATGATATCTTATGCTCTCCCTTAATTGTGGTAAGCCCGCAGCTTTACTATAATAAGAGCTAGAGACAGTCTAGTCTCTGGCCAGACTGATAATTTTGACAATTTCATATTTCACTAAAGGAAATAATTCATCATAAATCAATTGAAAACAAATGTGCAGTCTAGCCTAGCTATATCGCTATACACAGGTGGTCAAGTTTATGTTCCAGATTAAAGTTTAACACTTTGCATGCTGGGAAAATTGTTGTCTGCTAAATATTGCATACGCTTAATTTAGAAAAAAAGGATTATCCAATTTTCATGAGAAAAAAAAATAGGATATAAGGTGTCTGTCCAGCAGCTTGGCACCAGTGTTATACCTCTGGCCTAGTTTTCAATAGGTTACTTTGATATTAACTTACCACTCTCTTTTCTCTGAAGTCTATGCCAACTGTAGATATAAATTTACCCGTGAACACATTGTCTGTATATTGGTATAACATTGAAGTTTTCCCAACCCCTGAATCACCTGAAACATACAAAATTGATCAATAATGTGTAAAACTATATAAATAAACTAAAAACAATACATTATTAAATGCACCTTTCTTTTCATTATTTATTATAATCAAATTGCATATGCTCAGCGAAAGTCCAAGATTAATATACCAAGAGCAAGAAATTTTGTTTTTACTTACTAAGACGGAAGAAAGCAATCTGTGTTGTCTACACGCAAAGAGCAAAAGGATATGATGTTTACACACCAATTTGAGCAAGAATTTGTGCTGTGTACACACCTTGAGCAAGAAATTCTTTTGTTATCTCACCAAGAGCAAAACTTTGTGTTGTTTACATACTACATGTACTAAGAGCAAGAATTTGTGATGTTTTCACACCTATTTGAGCAAGAAATTGTGTACACACCCAAAGCAAGAAATTAAGCTGTCCACATACCAAGAGCAAGAAATTCTTTTGCTACCTCACCAAGAGCAAGAAAGTTTCTTGTTTATGTACCAAGAACAAGAAAATTCAAATCCTGCTGTTTATTTTCCTGTTCTTCGCAAGAAATTGTGTTGTTTACACACCAAGAGCAGGAAAATTCAATTGATGTTGTTTACTTACAAAGAGCAAGAAATTGTGTTGTTTAAATACCAAAAGCAATAAAATGTGGGTTTTTTTTTAAATAACAAAGACAGGAAATGGAACTTTTTACTAACTAATAGCAAGAAAATGTGTTTTTTTACAAACAAAGAGCAAGAAATACTGAATACCAAGAGCCAGAAATTGTGTGGTTTACTTATCAAACATTTTATAAGAGCAAGCAATTGTGTTGTTTACACATCAAAAGCAAGACTTTGTGCTATTTTTACTAATAGCAAGAAAATCTGTTTTTCACTTACAAAGAACAAAAAGTACTTACAAAGAACAAAAAGTACTTACAAAGAACAACAAGAGCACCGCTAGGCGGAGCATTATATGCTCGAAAGTGATTTTTTTTTTTAGTAAAGATGAAGCATTTGTAAGACATGGGACTAAAATAAAGTATTACCTCCTTCAAATAACAATCCTCCTTTGAAGTTTCAATATTGTGGTCCAAATGGAACTTTAAGTTATGCCCCAGAAACTATTTTCAATTCTAAGGTAAAAGTGACCTTGACCTTTGACCTTGTGACACCAAAATCATTAGGGGTCTTCTACCCAATATGGACAATTATACTATGAAGTTTAAACACAGTAGGCCAAATGATACTTAAGTTATATTTCGAAAACTGTTTTCAGTTTTAAGGTAATAGTGACCTTGACCTTGTGACCCCAAAATCAAAGGGGTCTTCTACCCAATATGGACAATCATCCTATGAAGTTTGAATATTGTGGGCTAAATGGAACTTAAGTTATGCTCAAGAAACTGTTTTCAATTTCTAAGTAATAGTGACCTTGACCTTTGACCTTGTGACCCCAAAATCAATAGGGGTCTTCTACCCAATATGGACAATCATCCTATGAAGTTTGAACACTGTGGGCCAAATAGAACTTAAGTTATGCTCAAGAAACTGTTTTCAGTTCTAAGGTAATAGTAACCTTGACCTTTCACCTTGTGACCCCAAAATGAATAGGGGTCTTCTACCCAATATGGACAATCATCCTATGAAGTTTGATCACTGTGGGCCAAATGGAACTTAAGTTATGCTCCGGAAACTGTTTTCAGTTTTAAGGTCATAGTGACCTTGACCTTTGACCTTGTGACCCCAAAATCAATAGGGGTCTTCTACCCAATATGGACAATCATCCTATGAAGTTTGAACACTGTGGGCCAAATGGAACTTAAGTTATGCTCCGGAAACTGTTTTCAGTTTTAAGGTCATAGTGACCTTGACCTTTGACCTTGTGACCCCAAAATCAATAGGGGTCTTCTACCCAATATGGACAATTATCCTATGAAGTTTGAACACTGTAGGCCAAATGGAACTTAAGTTATGCTCCGGAAACTGTTTTCAGTTTTAAGGTCATGGTGACCTTGACCTTTGACCTTATGACCCCAAAATCAATAGGGGTCTTCTACCCAATATGGACAATCATCCTATGAAGTTTGAATATTGTGGGCTAAATGAAACTTAAGTTATGCTCCGGAAACCAAATTGCTAACGGACGGACGGACAGACGGACGGACGGACGGACAGACGGACGGACGGACGGACGCCAGGGGGTATAACATAATATGTCCGAAATTCTTTCGGGCATATAAAAAGTACCAAGAGCAATTAGTTGTTTGTTTACTTACCAAGAGCAAGAAATTTTATGAGGTAGTCATAGTCACTTGAGCTGTGGGTTGGAGACTCCCCCATCTCTAACACTGTAATAAATATATTGTTCACTCAATCATAATATATTACATCATAATTACATCATAATTTATATTCATATAGTTCATTATTCCAATAGCACATTGATCATTCTGTTTGTACATAAATGATCCAGTACATTGATCAGTAAGTTCTTTAAACAGTTAGTGAGAATTGTAAAGAGTAGATATCACATACTAGTAATACATAGATATCAAAGTAACTTATATATCAATTATATCTATTAAGTGCAACTTAAGGAGCACCCTTGAGGAGTCAACAGAGGTTCAAAGGCCTTAAACATAAAATTTGAAATTCTGGTGGCCTAATGGTTAAGATGCCTGTTTCTCAACCCTAAGGATCATCAGTTCCTCCTACACGAGTGATATAATTAATTTGATTTTACACTCTTTGATAGAACATGTATAATACAAAATGAACAAATTTTCTATTTATTTCATGTTTTTTTTATCTTTTTGTAATCATGCATTACTAATTGACGACAGAGTGTTTATGTATATCAAATGAAATTTTCATTCATTTAAAATTTTTATTCATATATACATGTACAGTAAGACTTACATGTAACAGTGAAATAATCAAAATATAATTTCACAACCAACAGAAATTTAAGCATTATATGCATGTATACACAGACTAAAATATTCCTAAAGGATATATACATGTATACATGGAATAAAATATTTCTTACTAATCTACATGTAAATAATAAAAATAACTAGAACTGCCACTATCATGGCGTGAATACCCCGCATACCACTTTGTCAGAATCAACAGTGGCCATTTAGAGCTCAAGGACAACCTCCCTGCCAAATCTGAGGTTACTAAGCCAGTGCATTGCTAAGTTATGTATTCTACATGCTTCAAATGTGAAAATGTCAAAATCAATACATTGCGGACAGGACATTCTTTAGCAATTGAGAAGAAAAGCTTTTTTTTTGTCAAGGTCCCTGTGACCTTGACCTTTGACCTCAAAATCAATAGGGGTCACCTTATAGTCATGATCAACATCCATGCCAAATATGAAGACCGTGGGCCAAAGGAATCTTAAGTTAATGGGTGGACAAACTTTTTGAAGTCAAAGCCCCTATGACCTTGACCTTTGATCCAGTGACCTCAAAATCAAAAGGGGTCATCTACTAATCATGATCAACATCCATGCCAAATATGAAGACTGTGGGTCAAAGGAATCTAAAGTTATTTGGCAGACAAACTTTTTGAAGTCAGGCCCTGTGACCTTGACCTTTGACCTGGTGACCTCAAAATCAATAGGGGTCATCTACTAATTCATGACTAACCTCCATGCCAAATATGAAGACTGTGGGTCAATGGAATCTTAAGTTATAGGCGGACAAGCTTTTTGAAGTCAAGGCCCCTGTGACCTTGACCTTTGACTGGTAACCTCAAAGTCAATAGGGGTCATCTACTAATCATGACTAACCTCCATGCCAAATATAAAGACTGTGGGTCAAAGAATCTTAAGTTATTGGGGCGGACAAGCTTTTTGAAGTCAAGGTCCCTGTGACCCTTGACCTTTGACCTGGTGACCTCAAAGTCAATAGGGTCATCTACTAACATGACTAACCTCCATGCCAATATGAAGACTGTGGGTCAAAGGAATCTTAAGTTATTTGGCGGACAAGCCTTTTGGAAGTCAAGGCCCCTGTGACCTTGACCTTTGACCTGGTGACCTCAAAGTCAATAGGGGTCATCTACTTATCATGACTAACCTCAATGCCAAATATGAAGACTATGGTCAAAGGAATCTTAAGTTATTGGGCGGACAAGCTTTTTGAAGTCAAAGGCCCCTGTGACCTTGACCTTTGACCTGGTGACCTCAAAATCAATAGGGGTCATCTACTAATCATGACTAACCTCCATGCCAAATATTACGACTGTAGGTCAAAGAATCTTAAGTTATTGGGCGGACAAGCTTTTTGAAGTCAAGGCCCCTGTGACCTTGACCTTTAAACCTGATGACCTCAAAATCAATAGGGGTCATCTACTAATCATGACTAACCTCCATGCCAAATATGAAGTCTGTTAGGTCAAAGGAATCTTAAGTTATTGGGCGGACAAGCTTTTTGAAGTCAAGGCCCCTGTAACCTTGACCTTTGACCTAGTGACCTCAAAATCAATAGGGGTCATCTACTAATCATGACTAACCTCCATGCCAAATATGAAGACTAAGGGTCAAAGGAATCTTAAGTTATTGGGCGGACAAGAAAAAAACGCCGGACAGCCGGACGGACGGACGGCCGGACGGACAAGCTGATTCCAGTATACCCCCCTTACAACTTTGTTGTGCAGGGTATAATAATTCATAACAAAATGAGCATGATGTATACATTATATCTTTGAATGAAAAAACAACAACAACAAAAACACCATTTCTTTACATTGCATGTATATAAATGAAAACACAACTGAAAGAAAAACATTATCAAGGTGACCAGGCTAAAGGTGACAAATTGATATACTTTACCTGACACTGAGCCTAAATATGCCATTTTACCTAAACAATATTCAAAACATGCCAATATGGATTTTGTTGAATTATTGTGGAAAAAAAATTACTTATCATACATTTTTTCCTTTGTTGATTACCTTAGTTAATAAGAAGTTAAATCAGAGCACCTTTGTGGCTGATTTTGTGTCCAATCAAAACATTTTTGTTGATAGACACATCATAACACATTGTTGATAACCATAGTTTAACAAGTGTCCAATCAGAACACATTGTTGATTTACATAGTTTAACAGGTGTTCAATCAGAACAGTTTTTTTTATACATAGTTTAACAGGTGTTCAATCAGAACACATTGTTGATTAACATATTTTAACAGGTGTTCAATCATAACAGTTTGTTTGATTAACATAATTTAACAGGTCTTCAATCAGAACAAATTGTTGATTAACATATTTTAACAGGTGTTCAATCATAACTGTTTGTTTGATAAACATAGTATAACAGGTATTCAATCAGAACACATTGTTGAATAACTTAATTTAACATGTGTTTAGTACCATAGTTTAGCTGTTTGTTTGTTTGTTTGTTTCATTTTACGCCTTTTTCCAACAGTATTTCAGTCATATAGGGGGGTAGTTTCCTAACCAACGTTCCTGGAGAGTTACACCAGTACTAGACTACCTTCCTCCGCGCTAAACTACCAAAGCATCTCCCGGGTATCGAACCCACGCCAGAGAGGTAACTGGATTAGAAGTCATCGACTCTAACCCCTCGACCACGGAGGCGGTGTCCATAGTTTAGCAGGTGTTCAATCATAACACTTGAAAACCTTATTTTATAAAATGTTCATTTATCAAACGTAAAAAATATTAATCATTTGTTTGATTTTTTATGTACATTTGTTGTTTTTTATACATATATGTTGTTTTTTATGCACATTTGTCTGGTTTTAATGCTAATGCATATTTGTTTGTTTCTTTATGCCAAATTCATTTCTGCAGACACTCAACAATTATCTATCATGCTACAGAATGCATTAATAAGGTCGACATATAGTCATGGAAGTCATAATATGAATTTGATTACATTTTGCTAAATTTATAATCAATAATTTTATATGCAACGCTACATTCTCCAGGTGATAAGCATCTAACATGCTTTAAATATTGACCTTTCTAAAGAAGGAAATAATTATTTATTTCTAGGGCATAAGCCTTTAATTAAGAAAGCCATGAATGCCTTTATGAGGTTACAGCATAGTTTAAACCTAGAGAATGTGTATACCAGCCATTCAAATGTCATAATCTTCTTTCCTAATAATTACGATGCCAAAACTAGTTAATTCCAGAAGGCAGGATTGAGAGTGGTTCAAATACATATAAGCTTTCTTTACAATTGAATTGAATATTTAAACCAGCCTGTCTCTTTAGTTTATGTATAAATTCATAAAATTTTATATCCTCAATTAATGCAGTACAGAAAACAGATATCACCTTAATCACACAAACAACCTGCTAGACTCTTTGGACTTCATCAATTTATCAACATAATAAAGAAATTAAGAATTGTAAAATGAAATTTATATAAATAATATTTTCTTTAATACTTACATTAAAAATTGTTTTATTCTGAGTTAAGATTTGTTACACAGGAAAATGTAGTGTCAGATCTGTAGCTGCCTCTTTAATATTGCTTGGGTTGTTCAGATTCTTTCTAAGGTCACATCTCTATTTATAAACTGTAACAGAAATTATTCAACATTTTAAGTAAATATGTAAAAAGCCTGAGCGGGGTCATAGGCCTCAAGATGGCTGTAGTGCTCTTAGATAACATGTATAACGTGAATAAATTAAATTGAAATCAATTTAAAATCAATAAAAAATATATATCTAACGAATTTGAGAAAAATCCTTAGTGCACAGGACGCTGCCATATTGAAATCCTTGTCACCATTTTGAAATCCTTTTGAGCTTAATATAGATATCAGGGCGCTTTTCAGCGTCTAGCTGTCCACATAATTTAGACTATTGCTATAAGACGCCCTAGTCTTCTGTGTCAAATAACACTTCCGGAACAAGAAGTATGATCAAAATCAGAAAATAAATAAACTTATCAATGATAAGAACTATTGTAATGATGGTGAATGTAAAGTTTAACAGTTACTTTTTCATATCCATTTTAATGAACAAGCACATTAAAGATAACTTTGAGATTAGAGATAATTAAAAAAATATCGGAAAGGATTTTCCAAAACTGCTTGAAGTTGTTCCCCTTTGCTCTGCCTCACAGAGCATAGCCAACCCAGGGCTGTTTTCCTTCTATAGCAGGGGCCGTTATAGGGCTGCTTCCCCAAAGTAAAATTCTTTAAAATCATGCAGTTTTCCCCAAAAATTGAATTTACATCACAATACACCCATTGACAGTCTCTAGTCTATAATATTATGAACAACATAAATAACCAAGGTTTATCGAGTGAAAAAAAACACAAGTTGTTTCCCTTATCTTCGAGTAAAATCGATATCTCTAATGCTCAAACAATGCAAATTTAGCCGTTTTTAAACCACTAGTTTGGGACGATTTTATGTCGGATTTTAAAGTTTATTACACCATTAACAAGCTTGTGATCCTAGCTTCCTCTCAGTATATATTTCAACATATTCAGACCTGTTTACACCATTAATGCCCTGTCAGTAGTCGGAAAGTGGTTTTTCAGTAGTTTTAGACACTTGTCAGTAGTTTCTAGGCCCTAGATTTATAACCATACTTGGTCACTCATTAAAGTCAGAAATGACAACAGGAAACAGTTAGACAGTAGCTGATTTCTTGCGTTTTACCGGCGATCCTCGCCTGCCGGGCCATTCAATTTTTGTTTCCCCATTTTAACATTTTTCCTTTCAGTTTCCAATGTACAATCCCGAGTATTCCTAATGCCAATTAAACACGAGGAGAGACGCTTGAATTGTTATACGCTTTTATAAGCATCCAGATCACCCAGAATGACACTATTCAGCGCAAAGTACTTAATTTATCGGAAAGTGCTCAATTAACGGAAAGAGTAAAAATTGACGATTATGACCAATTTCCGTAGAATTTTCATTATTTATTCGTAGTGCGTAGATTATGCGGCAAATCCGTAGGAAATACGGACAATCCGTAGAGGTTAACAGGTCTGCACATTGTTTGACACTGAAGGTATTTAAATTTACACTTAAACCTACCACAAGTCAGACCATTTTAAATACATTTTATACAGTGAGATACGCAATCGGTTATCTTTACTTGCAATTCTACTGATAAGAATAGCCTGTCGTCTGCTAGTTCGAAAACTGTCAATCTGTGTATTAAGGGCAGGGCTGCTTCCCCATCCTGTGAAAAAAAGCCCTGCAACCAAATCATTGTGAGGAGTTTGGAGATTTCCGGAAATATTCGTAGCACTCCATACATATGTACTGAACATGTTATGCTTGATATTATACTAAATCATTAATGCTTTCAGCACCACAGGTAGCACCTTATTCCATATTATTATCCTTTTCATACCATGTGTTTTAGAAGTCAAACAATTGGGACAAGTGAGCTCCATTTGTCAATACCCCCCCCCCCAGTTTATCAAGTAAGCAAACAATTAGTGAATAGAAACATAAATTTGAAACATTTTAAAAAGTATCTTTCATGTTTCCACATGTTGCATAAATTCGAACTCTTTTAATTTAAATTAGAATATTCTATTTCATTGATGAAAAATAGAAATGTTTTACAGCAAACATACAAAATTAGGAAGTGTCAGTTAAAAACCAAATATGATGCAGACGATCCTTAATGACGTCCAATTTCTGCCCCACCCATTTCTGAATTTGTTCCAAAGTTTGCAAACAGAAATGGATGCAAAAATTGATTCTTTTATACCAATTGTCAAATGAATATTATGCGATGTATTGTGAAAGACAAAAGTAACTTAAATAAATGACAAATCATTAAATTCCAACGCAATAAACAAGAAAAATACCTCAAGATTCTTGCAGAAATAGGATTCTATAGGATACTCTTTAATAATCCAATTGGAGATAATAATGTTGGATTACGTCTATTTCCCGTACCGCATCGTATTTTAATCGGAATGTTTCGGTTTCACGGTACTAAAAATTTGTTATCTATTCTACCAACAAAAAGTACACGTGAGTTGTAACCAAATAATAAAAGATATGGACCTAACTTTTGGGTCTTATTAGAAATAAAAAGAAAACAATAAAAACTGTTATGATACAAAATAAAATTGTAAGCATGTTTTCATGGTCTCAAATTAAGTCAATTCAGTAATAGTATATGATTGAAAAAGCAGATTTAATTTAAGAATGTCCATTGTAAAACAATTATAACCGAAATTGGCAATTTTGTTTTCTAAGAAATGTTTAAGTAGACTTGATAGAATAAGATAAAACTTGTCAAATATAGCATTCACAAACTATTTGTTTACATAATTAGTACTTTTAGCGTAGGTTCCTCCGAAATACCGTATCCTTTCTAAGTCCATGAAGTTGGCACAGAGATCGACATTAAACATTCAGCTCGACATTCGTTTTTTGTCTATTTTTGAATGTTGAGCTGGGGTGTGAAGCTGGCTAGACATTCACTTTTTTTCAAAAATAGAAAAAAAACGAATGTCGCCCTGAAATTTGTTTTGAATCTCTACCCACCCTTACACCCCAGCTCGCCCATTCAAAAATATAAAAAAAATCAAAAATTTTCGAGCTAAATTTTTTCTGCTCAGTTTTCTTGCCCCCACCCCATCCCAGCTAACAGTGTCCCGCCCCCCGAATGTAGCTGAATTTTTTAATGTCGATCTCTGGGGCCAATTTTCACAAACCTTTCCTTTCTTTAAATTTTATTCAACATGTTTTGGGGTTTTTAAGAGGTCCTAAAACTGTAAAAAAGTTTGTGGAAAAGGGGATTTAAAATTGAAAATTTTGACATATATAATTTTTTTTAAATATATCAGGTAAAATAAATTATTTTAAAAAGGGTTTGTTTTGAAACCCACCCAAAGTCGGTGAAAATTTATGCCGCATTTTTTTAAAACTTCCCCAAATTTTTGTTTTACAAATTTCCCAAATTTTAAAATCAACATCCCATTATTTAAACACTTTATTCTTTCATCTACACGTTAGGAGCTAACATTCGGTCGCCCCAATCTTATATTTGTCTAACGCTGATAGTTGCAAATAGTTTGTTACTGTAGAAAGTGAAAGACTAATATGCTTCAGTTAAAACATAAAAGCACAGAGATAGATATACAAGGTGGCGAGCGCTGATCTCAACGAGAATATACCGAAACTGAGGCTATACTCGTACAACAAATTACGGCTTTAATTAAAGTCGTGAGCAAATGGAGAAAAAACCTGTTTGGTTAAAATTGCACAACATTCAAAATGAAACGATATATACAGTGTGGCAATACCACGTGACATTGACGTCATTTTCGGCATCATTTCCAAGACAAATGTTGCTCGATTCGGAAAAGAAAATAGCCGTAAATATTTTATTTCTGTACCAATTTCTTTGGGATATGCACCAGTCTACGGGGAAAAATATAAGCTTTCCATAGAATATTGGATCTTCGTCAGTATATAAGCCGTTTTAATCAAACACTTTGCCTAACCTTGGAAGTTGCTTGTATTAGAGCGGGCTTCAGTAGCAGCTATTTCGTTTTCTGGCGTTATCTGGTCTACGCCATAATTAAAAAGTAAAGTTTACATCAACCGGGAGTACGGAAGGCAAAACTCTACCTAAATATGTTCATAATTTTTATTATGAATGACATAAATCTTACATTTTTCTTCAATTGTCAAATCTGGCACCAGTTTCAAGTCGAAAAAAAGGGACTAACAGTTTTAAAGCCGAATTTAGAATCGTTTGCAAATGCGAAGCAACATGCCCACCGTTCTTTTCTAACAAATTCAGTTTTTCATTGTTGATCTTTCACAGAGAGATTAGAAAAAAACTGATTGTTTCCTTAAAGCACAACACTTACTTGTTATCGCAAATAGTGCACGTCAAATCACGTAGATTTAGTCCTGTCGGAAAATAATGTTTGGTTTCGTTTTGAAGATGTTTTAAGTATTGCTCATGCTTTTCCTATGTAGTTAAATGTGTTTTTAATTCTATTTCACAATGGCGAAATTGATAAGAAATATTGTGCTCTCAGTGAGAGAAAGAGTTAATATAAAAACACTTTTGTATGATATGGAAAGGGTTACACTTTAACGCGAGTGTTGTTAAGCTAAAGGTATTTTTTTAGTTTATTCTGACAAACACTGACACTCGTGAATGTGACAAACAGGTTCTTCTGTCCTCAAAAGAGAGACTTTTAAAAGGTATATATTTTTCTGGAATTGTTGTACGAAGGTTGTTCAAAATGTAATAGGACTAAGAGTCTTATGTCTCCATATTCCATTAGATTTTAAATATTTTCATATCCATGACAATAGTTAATTGTTTTCTACAACTTCAGAATAAGTTTATTGAATTATTGCGCTAAACGCGTGTTCCCTGTGATATTAAATAACCATGGTAACACGCACCCAGCGAAGCGCATCAAAAATATTTTGACGCTAATTTGTACTTTCAGTTTATTCATTATATGTTCTCTTTTCCCCCCTAATATTTCACCAACACATTTCATCATATTAAAGTGTCATGTTGTCCAAATTTGACGTCATTCAGACAAGAAATCGCTAAACTATAACGTTTTGAAACAGCAGTGATAATCACGTTAAATGTAGAAAAATGACGTTCGTTGAAAAACTTAAAAATGTGTACGATCATTAAATTTTTTCCAACAGATAGGCCCTACTCCTTTAGCTACGTTCGAAAAGATTAAATTTTCACAGAACAATAATTAGGCAATTAGGAAAAACTCGTTTTCAGCTGGAGAAAAGCAGTTCAAAGACGGTGAATATGAGATCACAGACACGAAAGGGCTAGAGAGAAAGCGGAAAATTGACGGACGTTAGAGACGTTAATTGCAATAGCGCTAACAAAAGTAATCGGCGATATACAGTCCGCGAAACTGTCCGGCATGTTTGATGTTTGCATCGGGTATACTGTTTCAGTTCTAAGAAAAATTATTGAATAGGGGAATTTGTTTTAAACACTATTTTATTTTATTAGATATATGTGTGTGTGTGTGTGTGTGTTATCATTGAATAAATTTGATAATGATACGCGGTAATTATTGGTATCAATTTTTCTCGATTTCGTTAAATAAATGATAGCCTGTGCTCAGAAGAAGAGAATATTTTTCAATTAATAAGCATTTTTAATTTACTGTACATAATCATATTGTTTTAAGAATGTAAGATGGCATGTGTAAATAAATAATATAAATAACTTTGTCATTTACATTATATGTACATGCCCGTTTAGGTTCCAGAATACTCAAAATCACGAGATCAAACAGAAAGTTGCCGGCCACCGGGCATGTTTCGAATAAAGAAATGAAAATGTGATTGCTTTTTTTCGCTACATCTCCACAGATGAGTTCTGGTTATAGTTACATGATTCAAGCACCTAGAACATTGTGGAGAATAATTTCAGAAAGAATGACGCTGTTTACATTTTGAATTTATTTTGCGACGTCATGAACGTCATTTATTTAACAATTAGCGTGCGCCGGGTCGCGTACCCCTTGTCATTTGTAAGTTGTACAGAATTGTTGTTTTTAAACATATTGTATTGATTTTTTCACTGTATATAGAAGACAAATTCCGATATTCGATTTTTGTAAACTCGTGTACGTAGATGAAAAAATGTGAACAGTAGAGCTGCAGTCCTATCACTTTTTGAACAACCCTCGTATAATAAAGTTCTATAGAGTTTGTTATACTTAAACACAATTTGAACTTGGAACTTTGCCTTGTAAATCTGATAGAATTGTTACTTAGTTGCATTACTTATAATTCACTATTTATCAAAAAGACCCAAAATAGCCATGAATAAGAACGAGAATGGACGCCATGTGGAGTAAACAAAGTAGAAAATAGTTAACAGATAAATGATTTTACAAACCAACATCCATCGATCAAAATCAAATTTCTTGAAACAAAACATTCAACAAGACGGAAATAACAATGATTATCAATAATTATATAAATATTTACATTAACATCTGTAATAGCAACATCGGCAAGATCTATGACTGGGGTCCATATGCCACTGATGCGTCCATTGAATAATTGATAGCTAACATAAGCTTAGTAAAATTACGATTACATTTGAAGAGTAATTTCAATTCTTATCCTTCAACTGTCAAATGACTTACTTCTTTATTTACATATCAGATAATTCACTTATTTAGTATATGTGTCACGTTTATCATGTTTTAGATTTTAATGTGCGATCCTTTTTTAATCTTAAAATGCTACAAAAAGCCTGTCTAGGACATTTGCAGGTTATGCCGCGTGCAATAATCCATGCATTTACAGCCAATGGTCACATCGATAAGAAATAGTCCCAAATAGCCCTGTCGTTTTTATTCAGTTGAAAGAGACATTATTGTTAAAAATTCTACTCGATTTAAATGTTTTCAAACCACAAATATTCCGTTCCCATCCTCTCTTTACAATGCATATTGGTGAGCTCTCTGAAAAAGCTGAGTTGACTGATATAATTAACTAAATTTGTCAGATATGCAGTTCATCAACAGAAATAAATGCAATTATAAAATAGATAGTGTTTAATAGTGTTCTTAAGTTAACGAAGTTATATCAAGTTCACGAAAACGGTTACCGTGGGTATGAAAACAGGATGTAAAAATATTTTTATCAACGAGTGCCACTGTGTTAAAAAGCTTAATCTATCATACTAAAAGATTGCTACAGGTTCTTTATATATATAAAGGCTCTTTACAAAAGAATAACATTTGACGTTAAAATTGCCGCGTCGAGGCGTAACCCTTTTTACAGCATACAAATCGAAGTGATCCGGAATGTGCACGTTCATTGGACAGGCTAGCTAAGTCAATCAGAGCCTGAAACATTTTCAATTTTGCCGTTTTAGGGGAAATTTAGGGTTTCTGTTTTCTATTCCATGTTTAGTATTGCTACATGACACAAATAAATGTTTCATAATCATTACCGTGAAAGAACAATGATTAAAGAGTAAATCAATTTCTTTACAAATACTGCAGTACAGACAACAATTTTACTACTTTTAAAATCACTTAAATATCGCAGCGAGGAAAAATTATTTAATATTCATTTGTGTTTATGTAAATTGTATAGAAAATAAAAAGTTTTTCATGGTTAACATAATTATAGAAAGAGAACAGTAGGCATGTTGCTTCGCATTTGCAACGGATTCTAAAATCGGCTTTAAACTGTAGTCCTTTTTTTCGACTTGGAACTGGTGCCAGATTTGACAATTGAAGAAAAATGTAAGATTTATGTCATTCATAATAAAAAAATGAACATATTTAGGTAGAGTTTTGCCTTCCGTACTCCCGGTTGATGTAAACCTTACTTTTTAATCATGGCGTAGACCAGATAACGCCAGAAAACGAAATAGCTTGCAACTGAAGCTAGCTCTAAAACAAGCAACTTCCAAGGTTAGGCAAAGTGTTTGATAAAACGGCTTATATACTGACGAAGATCCAATATTCTATGGAAAGCTTATATTTTTCCCCGTAGACTGGTGCATATCCCAAAGAAATTGGTACAGAAATAAAATATTTACGGCTATTTTCTTTTCCGAATCGAGCAACATTTGTCTTGGAAATGATGCCGAAAATGACGTCAATGTCACGTGGTATTGCCACACTGATATACAAGTAGAAGGGCTTTCATCGACAATTTTTTCACAAACCTCCCTATTTACATGTCCATACATGTAACCTGACACTTATAAATACATTTTCCATTAATGATTGTTGTAATAACGACCATATTCTTTTATTATGGACATGCGCTTTTATAACGGTATTGCAGTTTTTATAACGGCTATGTTCTGTTAAAAAGCAATATCATACAACACATAATTCGACGGTGGCACAGAGGTGACATTTGTGTGTTTTTATTTATCTCGTGCGACGAGATACTATGTCGTGCACACAAGTTACTAAGTCGTAGTCACGACTTATTTATCTCGTCTCGCATGACATAGTAAATCGTGCGAACGACATAGAATCTCGTGAGCAAGAGAGAAATAAAAACACACACATGTCAACTCTGTGCCACCGTATAATTCAACTGGGATATACGATAACGATTATCGTATGTCCCAGAATTCAATCAACATCGTAATGCTATTTGATATGGAGAGAAATGACCACCAAAACAATAAGCACAGGTTTGGTTAAATCGTAAGTAAGCGGGTATGACTTATGTACGAAAATGACTTTTATGAGTGAAAGGAAGCGTAATTAAGAATCAGCGCTCATTTTATTTTCGGACTGTCACACTGTTTATATCTACACTCTAATTCGACATTGAAGAATTAAGTGAAATACAAGCTGGCACTATTAAAGAGATGTGATTATCGTTGAATTGGTCACATCAGGAAATTTGAACGCTACCAGGAGGACGGCTTTTATATACATGTACACCTAATATGGCTAAGTCTTTCAGTTAAAAAATGAACATGTACATTCAATATGGCAATCAATTAGAAGGTAATTTAATCAGGTAATCTCAATTTCATATACATTGCATTCTTCCTAATTATTTCTGTTATTTTGAGACTATTATGTGGTTTAATAAAGGAATCGATTAGAAAAACAACTGCCATATAGAATTCGTTTGTTTTGGCCTGATGAATAATCCGGAAATCGTGTCCCTATATTACAAAATTTCTAATAAGTCACTTTATGAACAATGTAATTATATCATTATAACTATTTATTGGGAAAATGGCGTGTTTGCTTCCTTGGAGTACATTCGCAATTACCAAATCAGATCTAGTGTATAAATGTATTAATAACATGCAAAATCATTTGGACAACTAATAGTATATTGCGAAATTATTTCAACGGGTCTGTTTTCGCAATTCCAATGGTTTGACTAATGATTTGACAGAGTGATTGTCGCTAATAAAAGAGCTTTCGCGAATCTATTGTCCAGAGGACTGTATAAAAGCCGTCATACTTGTGAATCGCGGCATATTTATCTGAAATGGTGAAAAGACCTGTTACCACAAGATTATATGTTCTCCTCCTTTTGAAATTAAAAGCTTTTAATAAAAGTTCTGGACCATCGTGTTGGAAAAAAGATCGAGCCTTGCGTTCTGATGTAGATTATTTTGCTTGTGTTCAAGTGTCGTCTGCAAATATGCCAGAAACGACGTAAGTAAACTTTAGAATTTGTTTCAGAAAATCTTTGAGTATTGTTTGAATATATATTATATTATTAAAACTCTTTTTTCCCGGGGGTGGGGCACAATATAGTATATGCAATGACCAGGGGAAGTAACATGTATTCGAGTTTGTTGGACAGCGCATATTTCAAATGTATTTTCTACCTTAAAGTAATACTCATTTGATTTTTGTACGGCCTACATGTAGATATAGTTTTTTAAAGAAAATAAAGAATGTACATTTGGTTCATTTGAAAGATAGATGGCAGACGTGAAATCAATCTAGACATGTTTGTTTTAAATCCTGTTATTTTAATTGACACATGGTAATAATTTCTTGTTATATAAATTGTTTAGAAGGCAACATTTCAAATAACGAAATGTTATTGGTTTTGTGCTTCATACGTTAATTATTTCCTTAAATAAAATCATCGTCACCACAACCACCATCATCATCATCATCATCATCATCATCATCATCGTCATATCAGTATCTTAGCATTCATTGCTTCCATATTTGATGGTCTTAAATTTGTTCAGTACAAATTGTTTTTGCGTTAGTGAACTTTTAAAAATTTTATTTCGTCCATTTTGATGACTACATCTTTTTTATATTGCATATGTCACAGATCTACAGTGAAGATGCTTCTATATTCAACCATATTTATGCGCAAACTTTGTTAATTGACCCACAGCAAGACCGAATTTGATAAGAGACTTGTGTATTTTGTTCTTTAACAACGGGTTTATTCATCTAAAGGACGAAAACAACGATAAGGTAAGTGCAATCAATGTAATCTTGAATGTGGCGACCGTAAAAATCGCCCATTACGTCATTTTGAATTTTGTGTTATATTGAGGCCGTAAAACTTCTTTTACGACATTTTGAATGTTGTGTTACGTGGCGGCCTTACAAATGGCCCTTTAATTCATCTACTTAATTAAAAGTTTTTTCATCATAAATTCTTATATTTAACCATAGAGTTAAATACTGTTTATGCTGGTACGTGCTACCACAAATGTTTTGTATTTTACTTCTTGTAAGGAATTCATGGCTCGTTCAGATAAAGTTAATTTTTAAAAAGTTAATGATTAAGTATTCTCCGTTGAATATCACTAGTATACGGTCTCAATTAAGAACATGTTATTTTACGACCTTAATGGCATTTATACAAAATGCTTAGCTATAACTGCATTTACTTTCTTTTCAGAAAGCGCCATCTGCTATTTCTTTAGCTGTATTTTTGGCTTTATATATTTCCGTTTCCTTTATGAACTATGGGGAATCTAGACGTTTTTATAGAGTATCAAATTCATTTGTTTATTGACAGTATATTTTTACCATTTTTGTTAGTTCTTGGGGTAGCCGGCAATATTCTCATTATCATTGTTTTATTAAAACCCAGGAATCGTGACTCTTCAACGGCCAGGTTACTATTAGCCCTTGCAATATCTGATATATTGGCTCTTGTCATCTCAGTACCTTATAAATGGCTGGACACCACGTATAGTATCAATATCAGAGAATTTTCAGAATTGGGTTGTAAGATTCACCTTTTTATATCAATGCACGTCGGTCAGGTATTTACATTTTCTATATTGGCTATATCAGTTGAGCGATTTATCTTCTTGATGTTTCCGTATAAAGCAAAGACAATATGTTCACTACGGAACATAAACCTGGTTATTTTGGTCATTCAACCCGTGTCGCTCATCATTGGCGGGCATTTATTTTATGGGGTGCGTTTATCGGAAACTGGTAAATGTGCTCTCATACAAGAACTCTATAAAGTCGGGATTTGGAGGGCGTGGCAGATATTGAATGTTGTGGGTGCACTTTTTGTCCCTTTCGTCATCATGGCTGTCACAAACACAAGTATAATAGTCAAGTTGATTTCCGGAAATTGTACATGGTGCAAATGTCTAAAAACAAAAGAAAAGCAAAAGGGGTTGGCGGTAAAGAAAAGGTCATCTCAGATTACTGTTACCCTTATGATAGTTATCTTGACGTTTCTAATCTGCGTTATACCCCTGGGCATTTATTACATAATGTTCAGCGGTCAACAATGGCAGCATGAGGAGACTCACCGCGACGCTGTAATTTTGTTGTTTTGGTCGGTGTCCAGTGGCCTCTTTCATACTAACAACGCGGTCAATTTCTTGATTTACTTCCTCAGCGGATCTAAATTTAGGAAAGAGTTGAAGTATTTATGTTGTAACAAGCAAACTAAAACGACACAAGCCTTCATAGAGGAGAGAACACCGTCTGCGCAGACTGTAGAATCATTGGTAAAATATTCAAAATAACTGCGGTAAAAATGATATTGATATATAAATATTACATTGAACTACCGGGGATTTCTGTGCACTTTACTTGAATAAAGAAACTAGCAAATTTCTTATCAAAACTTGCAAAAATAAATGAAGAAATAAATAAAAAAAATAAACTTAAAATTTCATACAGAAGTTTTAGTTCAATTCAAAGGCCATGATATGCTATCTTTTCATTGGACAAAAAATACTGTGTTTTCTTTTCATTGGTCCATGATATTAATTTTACTTTCTTTTCATTGGTTCGTGATATTGTGCTTTCTTTTGACTGGACTGGTCCATGATATTGTGCTTTTTTTTGACTGGACCGTGATATTGTGCCTTCTTTTGACTTATACATGATAATGTGCTTACTTTTCATTGGTCAACGATATTGTGTTTTCTTTTCCTTGGTCGATAATATTGTGTTTTTTTCACTGGTCCATGACATGATACTTTCTTTTCATTGGTCCACGATATTGTGCTTTCTTTTAATTGGTCCGTAATATGGTGCTTTGTTTTTATTAGTACATGACATGATACTTTCGTTTCATTGGTCCACGATATTGTGCTTTATTTTAATTGGTCCGTAATATGGTGCTTTGTTTTTATTAGTTCATGATTTTGTGCTTTGTTGTCATTGGTCTTTCATTTCATTGGTCCGTGATACGATGCCTGTTGTATTGACTTTGACTTTAATACATGTATATACAAATGAAAATTTTATCAAACAATGGCTAACTAGACTTTTAGTTTATAATGCCGACAAAATAGAGGACAATTGTATAGTTCAGTATAAGATCGGAATAAATTTCATTTAGTGAGCACCAAAAGATATATTATGAACTTTTGGTGTTCACGAGGTGAATTATATTTCGATTTTTCACTTTACCAAACGTTTTTTTATTATATGAAAAGAAACGTTTAAAAAGACATTTTAACCTAATACTAAATGAAAATCGTGCTAAATAAAAATACAACGTGACGTCATAAAAATAAGCCATTAAGATGGTTTCCAGCATTATACTCGCTGGTATTTCACTGAAACAACGTAACGGGCTTAAATTCAAAACAGTGAAAAATATCAAATTGATAATTTCACTGTTTCAAACTGAAATATCAGTTTTATATTTAAGGGATACAAATGAATTTGACGAAAATTTACAAAATTCCCATGTGTACCAGATAGGCCATATTGATGCTTTATGTTGTAAAAAAGCCAAAGATATAGATCTGTAAGAAAACCATCTAGTGAAGACCTATGAGGCATATTAGCGCTTTGCAGTACTACAAAAGCAAAACCAACAACATCAGCTGCAGCATCAACTGCAAAATCATCATCATCAACAACAACGAAGTGAAGTTTGTCGCATTAAACATACAGAATTCTGTAACAAATATGCAAGGGTCTTACAGTCATCAAAGGTAAATGTGTCCATCATATACCTAAAAAGAAAGGTTTTTAATCATGTATCTAAAACTGTCATTTCTCTAGACCATGGCAGAACTGTGTGATTTCTAGTGATAAGGCAATTATTTGCATATAAATTAATAGTTTGCTTAAATAGGATCTCTTACAACGCTACGCTTTATGCACATGTAAAAATCCGGATTTTAGTCAAGACAAACTAGATATATAATGCTTCATTTTTATAAATTTTTATTTCAGATTGAATCTATAGAAACGGGCAAGCCCAATGTGGGGATTAAAGAGAAGAATAAATAGTGATATGTGAACCCTTAAACTTTCACTCGACAGGGCAGAAATATAATTATTCCATGCTTTATTTGAGTTATAAACGTAAGGGATGTACGTATTATAGGTGTAATATAGGGGTCACCAACCACTCACCAACGTCACCACTTTCCTTTGTTGCATATGACGTCACCACTTACCCACGATACCACTCACATATAACAAACTTGAGCGACTGCGTGCACTAGGAACGTTATGATAATACCAATAGTGTTTTCATAAGGCAATATCATGGAGTGCAATGTAAGACTTTGGTATCTGTTACTCATATGTATGTTTCATATATACATGTATAAATTATTCATTCATAATAACGGACGGAATAAACCTAATCCAATGCAAAAAGACCCGTTCAAAAAGCTTGCTGTTATTAAAACTGTTATAAGGGATCATCTTTACACTTTATAAAAGACCAGCTTCTTGCGTAGACCGTGCTACCATTGTTATGCTTAAAAGTAATATATAACACTTATTCGTAAATAAATGTATGTACAAATTGTATTAAAATTGCATGTTTGTGTAAACATACAATATGTACCTTTTCTGAAAGTATTACGAATATATTTTCGTCCTAAGTGAACCGAGCCCTTTAATCATAATTTGTTGAATGTTTTTTACTGATGCGGTACATTAACGAATAATTCATGGAACAACTGCGTGTATGTGACCAGACGATCACTTTCAACACACTGACTTTCTTGGGGTGTATGTGTTCGAAGGTCCACTTTCAACAAGCCGTTCTTGTTGCATGTATGTGTTCACACGTTCACTTTCAACACGCCGTTCTAATTACTCTTATAAGCATTATTCACTCAATATTACTCCATAAACACATCATATAATATGAGCATTACTCATAAGCATTGTTACTCACTTTGTTTTCAGAACTCACTGAACAAAACACACAATATGAGCATTTCACATTTCATTAAAGGCACATTATGCCTCAAAAACGAATAACATTTTCTTTCTTGAGAATTATCAAACACGAGTTTTATAACGTTTACATAGTAGTATTTGAGCATGCCTGAGGCTATTTACCTTAAAAGAGTGTTGAATGTGAAATTACTTGTCATAAAAGTAGCAAAATGTAAACAAAGTAGTATCTTGGCGTCCATAATCACTAGAACTGTTCTTATTCCCTAAAAATCAAAGGAATATGTTTCAGTTTGTTGGCAAATGAGTAACATTTCGGATACTATAATATTACACAAAATAAAAAAAGCTTTTAAGAAATAAAATAAAAGCATTTCTGGACAAAATGTGCTTTTAAGCACTTGCACACACTTTATGAACAATACCCACTGAACAAAACCACACTATGAAATTTTTTTCATGAAGCAATTTTTGTGAACATTTCTCACGGAACACAACACATATTATATACAATTCGCATTTAGCACTTTTACTCACAATTCAAGTAATTTCAACCCTATAAACAACTGTTCACAGTTTTTAAGGCGCAATTCAAATATGATAGTTTATTTATTTAACTTCTATAAACAAAGATTCCTTTATTCTAAGGCGCAATTCAAAATGTTACGTCATTCATTTGCCTTCTGTAAACAAAGGTCGTACAATTCTGAAGCGTAACTCAAACTATTCTAAGGCGGAATTAAAAATCTTACTTTATTCATTTCAAGTTTGTAAACAATAGTTAACCATTCAAATAATTGACTTTTTTATCTTACTTTCTTTCAACAAAAGTTTATAATTCTAAAAGCGTAATTCAACTAATTAAAGTTCTATGAAGAATTGTCCATAATTCAATGAATAATTATAAGGCGCAATTAAAAACCTTACTTTATTCATTTCACTTTTGTACAGAAAGGTTCACAATTCAGATAACGTACTGACTTTATTTTCATAACTTCTATAAACAAAAGTTCACAATTCTTAAGCATAATTCAAAATCTGTACTTAAACTTCTATAAATGTTCTAAGACATAACCCGAGATATACGTATTTTTCTCCTTACATATACTTCATAAACAAATGCTCATAACTTCAAGACGGAATTCAAATAAATATTCATTTCTTCACTAACATCACTAAAACAAAGATTAACAATTCTAAACCGTATAGCAGACATATCTAGCTGCTTCCGGTTCGGTAGTTTTTAAACCAGTCCAGCGTTCTTTGCCATTCCATAGAAAACACCATTCGTGTCTTTTAAAAGAGTTTTCGGTGAGTCGAATTCCTTAATCAAACCAGCGTCCAAAACCATAACTCTGAAAAATAAAGAGGGTCAATTTCAGTGATTGTTTTGAAATACGAAACTACATGTATATAATCTCCAATTTAGTCATATGTTTCTTCTGAAATCAACATTTTAATAACCATTTCCAGTCGATATGATTGAATACTTATTTGCCCTATATACATGTATTTGTGTTTTGCCAATCGCAACGTTCGGCCCTTTCCGTCAGCCTTCGGATAAGCTATTTTAGAATATAGCTGAAGGCATTCCGAATGGTGTTTGCAACACACCAAAAAGTTTGGGTTAGTTTTCGAGCAGTCCTACTATGCGAATAGGGTCCGAATAAGTCTGATCAGAGAAAATTTTCATTAAAGTTCAACAATGTTCAAATAATCGTGAAAGTCCGTCATATTTCGTCATTTTCCGTGTTGTTTACAAATCAAATAAGCGTCGGTAAAACCAGGAGCAACATCAAATTCATTGGAAATGATTGGTTTCAATATGAATATAAGAATCCCGGAAAATGACCAAAACTGCCGCTTTTCTTCACGATTTCTTCCGATTTTCGTTAAAATGATTTATTATCTTGTGGATAATTACCTATTGGAAAGCTAAACAATTCACAAATTACCTGTCATAATCCATAATGGTGTTCAACCTATGAGCTACAGTGATGATCGTACATTCCTTAAACTGTACGCGGATAGTGTCTGAAAACAGTAACATGTAATAATGAATATATAATTGTATATGCAAGTAGAATAAACTTTATCTTTGTCAATTATACTACAATTTATTAATAACACGCATATACATAATTAACTTTTAATACGCCGTAATGCTGTCTGCTAGGTACGTCTGCAACCAGAACGTTTTAGATTGGTACTGTCCAGTTTGCCGTACATTTTGGAACTGCTAAGGCTACTTTTGGTAGAAGTAAATGAACATTAATTCTGAACAAGTTTTGGAGAAATTAACCAATGAAATGTCTTGATATTTCCTAGACATGATTAAAGACGCTCAAGTTCATTGGCAGTGCTCCAATGTTAGAACATGTGTTTCCGGGTCCTTAACCATTTCGATTATCCAATGAAAATCGGCGTTACAAATGTTCAGTATCGTATGAATAAACGAACCTTGTATAAGATCATCTGTCTCCATATCTACAGCGGCTGTAGCTTCGTCAAGTATAAGAACACGTGTTTTATGTAGCAGCGTTCTTGCTAAACATACCAGTTGTCTCTGTCCGACACTGAGAAATATAGGCAACAGAGAAAATGATGGAATACACAATAATACACAATAAAAAAGTCCTTAATTATCATTATTATTATTATTATTATTATTATTATCATTATAAGGGGTGTCACAGTCAGAGAAAATGCAAACAGTGTGAATGGCGACATAATAACCGTGTTAAACGTTTAACCGACCATACTAATAAAATCCTTAGATTTTCAACATTAACTTTGTTACTTTATGACAAGATATGCCATTTTGTTCGTATTTTTTTTGTACAATCATATCTAAAAATGGAGTAACAATTTTCCGCTAGGATCATGCCGTATTCTATCAGATTTGAAAAATACATTGTTGAGTACAACTTAAATACAAACAATTGTCATATCTTTTATAAAGAAAACTAAGGTAATATTAATAATCAATTTATAAATTTTCCACTCCATAGTCAAATATTAACCTCGGTTACCGGCTATTGAATTTTCTAACCGGTTTTTAGCTTAAAACCGACCGTACCCGTTTAAACGGATAAACGTGACACTCCTACTTATTATTGTTACCATCATTATAAAAATCACATGTTTCAAAAAAGTGTTTTTTTATATATATTTTGTTAGTAAATATCTGTACAACGTACAATGAGTGTGAAAATTATTAATCCTTATACTCGTAGATACGCTAATGATTAAAACCTGTTATAAAACTGATGGTTGTTTGTATGATAACTTGACAACATAACAAACAGTAATATTATTGTCAAACAGTTCATTGGAAATGTGACTATCCTTGCAAATATAATCAATCCATATTTTTGTTAATGTAAATACACTTAACATGTACATGTAGTTTACTTACTAACTGCAAAACTAATTTTGGCGGTTTTTCCCCCCATGAAAACCGTGCTTGAATAATGAATAATGCAATATGAGTTTTATGCGTCATTTTACCAAGTACATCAGCACTATTCACAAGCCAATCGACATTTACTTAAAATGTGACTTAAAGTAAGTATTCCCATCCATCCACCCCGCGTGTAACTAAGTAACAACCTCTTTTTCAAAAAATTACATATATGCTTTTTTCTTGTTATATTGTAAGATTCATTGACCGGATAATGTACCTTGTTTGTGCTATTATAAATGGTGTAATATTCCCATGCTGTAAGACATGGTATCATAATGTACCTGGATGAATAAAAGATATGTTATATGTTCTATTCAGTTCTGTTCTGTCAAAAACTATTCTCATAAAACAAGTTATAGTCATTTCTTAACTCCGAATTTTAATAGTAAAGAAATGTTCAAATCTTATAGATCACCTGAGGTTTTGACCACCCTCGCCACACTCATAATCCAGACCAGCCTCGACCCCGTCAACAAAACTCTTCAGATGAGCACACTCCAAAGCGTACCAAATGCTCTCGTCGTTGTAACGTCCAAACGGGTCAAGGTTACTTCTTAATGAACCAGAGAACAGCACGGGATCCTGTTTAAAAATACCATGAATAAGTAACTTAAGTAAATACTTATTTATTTCCCTTGTTTGTACTGAAATCCAAAACGACGATCAGCGCATTCCAGTGTTAATTTTGAAAACAGAGTTGTCGTCTGTCCCTAATAAAACGTAAGAAATTTACTCAAGGGCATATCATTGTAACACTTTAAGAAAGTCAAGACTACCTTCATTTAAAAATGATGCATTAAATACATTTTTTAATCGGTACTCTATAAATAACTTTGTCTGACGCCAGTCCCCGTTTTATTATTTCAGAAACAAACTGGCATCTGTTTAGAACCATCGACGGCCCATAAGCTAGCTGAATAGTTTCCTCACATGACGGAATCGAAACCAAAGCGGTGAGGATTGCAATTTCAAACTTATAAAATTAAGCTGAACAAAATAGAGCTTGACTATATTGCAATAATGTGCAGCACAAGAGCTTGTCGGGAGCAAATGATGCTTAAGTGCCAAATGATAAGCGCTCGTTGAGGCTAAACTGTCAAAACTTTGTAGTACTTTATTTTCCGTTATTCATTTTAAGGAGTTCACAAAAGTCTTTTGCCGCAAAAATTCCAATCCTCACTGATGTGGTTTAAATTCGTTCATGTGCGGAAGCTATTCAACTAGCTTATGGTTCTACACAGATAATGAACGGAGGCTGGCGGCAAACAAGGTAATTTATTGCCTATTAAAAAGTTTATGTAAAGCATCATTTTTTAATTTACACTATAGCTAAGATAATTATGAATATCGCAGGTTAGTTAAAATAGTTGGTAAGTTTATAATAACTGACCTGTGGCAGGATAGTTAATTTTGACCTCAGATCATGCAGGCCGAGTTTGGATATATCTACGCCGTCTATAAGAATTGAGCCTCCAGCAGATTCTACCAGACGAAACAAACACAGTGTGAGAGAGGATTTACCGGCCCCTGTTCTGCCAACAATTCCTATCTGTAAGTTAAGAAAACAGAGATTTTTCTACAGACATGATAGTATAAATAAACTTTTCTGTCGATACAAAATTATTTCCCTTGTTTCTATTGAAATCTAAAACGAGGCAAATGAGAGTTAAAACGAGGCACATTTCCGGTTGATTTAAATCACGAAAGTTATGCCATTACTTACATAACAAACAGTGACAAAGTTACACTTCCTTCTTTGGACGTTTTTAGAAAAATGTTAAATTATTCGACCGTATGAAAATTATTTCTAGATGTTACAAGATATCTTGTTTTTCAAATTTAATGAAACCTAAACATCCATTCATCACCATGAATATGAAGATTTGAAAAGTAAGAAAAAGTAAATTGCATTTGAAACAGAATGTTTATAAAATGGGGCACCTTCTCTCCGTCTTGGATCGAACAATTAATTCCTCGCAAAACAAGGTCCAACCCCTCTCTATAGCGAGTCAGATAGTTACGGAACTCTATTGTCCCAGATCTAGGCCAGTCTATTGGTGCCCTTGCCGTATCCAACACCCATCCAGCCTATATAATGTATGTTTAATATGTTTTACATATTTACAAAGATAGAATATGATTTAAAGATATTAATACGATTTTGATTAGAATATGATTTAAAGATATTAATACGATTTTGATATACATACCAATTTTTTTCAAATACTTTGTATATTATCAACATTTAATTCTAATTTTATAAGGTAAATTGTATATTATCAACATTTAATTCTAATTTTATAAGGTAAATTATATATTATCAACATTTAATTCTAATTTTATAAGGTAAATTGTATATTATCAACATTTATTTCTAATTTTATAAGGTAAGACATGCTAGTATTCAGATTTGACATATAGGGCTTTCTGTACCAATACTTAAAATATGAACTAAGTAATACCATACTTGGTTTGTGACAAGGCAAAATGACCATCTGAGCTACGTTTTAACAGGTGACGATTTTTTTATTATTATCAAAAACACGGCTTTAAGAAATGATATCAAGTAATTTAGAGCCACACAGCACAATATCATTTATAGATATAAACAATGATTCCAAGTAATTAAGCAAAAACATAGATTTGTTTAAACAAACCTCAGACGGCAGTTTTGTGTACTCTTCGACTCTTTCAGCAGACACAATGTTCATCTCCATTTCACTGATAGCAAGTACAACAAGGTTTAGAGTTATCGTAATCTGTAATGAAATATTAAACGAAGAGTAATCAATAAAACAGTAAGAGTAAAACATCAGCGATCAATACATGAAACAATCATCAGTTAAATAACGGTAATCAAAACGGAAAATCAGCACAGTAAAGACATATCAATAGAATCAAAAGCACAAATCAATGACTTTACAGCCGAAACGAAAGCGCAGAACAAAGAGATGACAACAGAATAAACGTGCAGAACAAAGACATGGCAACGAAAACTCACACATGGCAGAAAATAAAATTACAGACTAATATGACAACAGAATAAAAGCGCCGAACAAAGACATAACAACAGAATACAAGTGCTGAATACAGATATAATGACAATAAAAGCGCGGAACAAAGACATAACAACAGAATACAAGTGCAGAATACAGATATAACAACAGAATAAAAGCGCAGAACAAAGACCTGACAAAAGAATAAAAATACAGAACAAAAACATTACAACGACAAAAGAAAAAGCACAATAATAAAATCTCAGAACGAAGACTTGACAATAGAGTGCATAACAAAGAAATGGAAACCAAATAAAAGTCCACAGCAAAGACATGGCAACATGTTTTAAAGAGCAGAACAATAACAGACGACAGAATAAAAGGGTGTTTAGCATATTTTCAATATACCATTTATTTCGTTTTACCTACCTGGACAGCATATGTTATTGACAGACCAACTTGAGCCCCATTAAGTTCATCAGAGATAAGTCCAAACACAGCAGCTAACAGTGCAATAACGTTTCCAAGAGTCTCCAGTCTTATTCCTATCCACCTGTAGTTTAGGATAATACACATTTAGAATTGTATCCCACTTATAATTGTATCCCACTTATAAGTGGTACAATACAAGTATTCCAAAGAATCTTTAAGCAATAGCTATAAGATTTGACACGGACTTCCGGTACAGACCGGAATATCTGGCACGAGAGTAACTGATTATAGCGGTAAGGAGCATCTGCCGCCGGTGTCAACGGTAAATGATTTTATCTGATGTGCAAGAATCTTTTGATCCATCTGGATTGATATTTATACATATATATCCATAGATCATATAGGTATTTACAATTGAAATGTGATTTAAAAATAGTAGGAAAATCTTGGCCTCAATTCAAGCCCTATACAAGTGTTAGCCTTGTTAGATCTTTCTAATTTTCATATGGCGATTATCAACATATTGAATAAATAAGAACTAGTTTTTGTCTGGCCCATGATGATGAAAATGGTGTAGACGGTGATAATGTTTGTGATGATACTAATGATGATGGGAATGATATTGATGCGCACGACGGGGATGACTGTAATGACAAATATGAGTATGGTGATGACAATGATAATAAGTAAAATGATAATGATGGCAATGGTGATTTTGATGATGGTGGATATGATAATGGTAACCATGACAATAACGGTGATAATAGTAATGATGATGATAATGTAAAAGATGATGGTTGCATTGATGATTGAGATAATGATAATGATGGAGATGATAATAATTATGGCAAAAATGGGGATAATGATGATAAAAATAATATATGTAATGAAAATGATGATGATGAAAATGATAATGGCGGTGATGTTGAACATAATGATAAAGGTATACCTTGCTCCAGTATTTGATGCGTAATAAAACTTTATATTCTCGTCAACTCGTTTCCTTGACTCGTTGATAAATCGCTCCGAACATCGATAAGCTCTAATAACGGCTGCACCAGTGATTGTTTCACTAAAATAAAGACAATTTAGTAATTTGGGTTTAGAAACCCGATCATACTTCATTTTCAATTTTGCTAAATGGGTGGTAATTTATAGATTCTTTGTTTAAATTTCTTCTCTATTTTATAAATCGTTTCGTTTTTTCATTTGACTAAAACCCGTATATTTCAAATTTTCTATATTAAAAGTATATTTTGTCAGCTTATATGTGAACAAACTGTGTGTTTTTTTTTCTTGATAATTAAAAGATTAAAGGTAGGAAAATTCCATGCGATACTTGCCTAAAATGATTGTATATTGGCGATCGTTTGACAGACTCCGTTCGCCGCATTTGTCTTGCTGTTGGGAGGTAAAATTTCTGCAAAATATTTTAAAGAATTGTACTTTTAAATACATCTAGTTTAATCACTTAGCATTTATGATCATTTTGCAAGATGTTAAACGTTGTTAAACTAAAGAAAAGACGAAAGCCTTGTGTACCCACGGCGCTTCCATTCCCGAAGAATAGTTGACATTGACTTCAGGACTTTCAACGCCATTGTAAAGGCTCAGTCCTGTGGGAAAATCCTGCTCAAACCAGGCCAATGCAATTAAGACCAATCCCAGTCTACTTTGGCGCCAAAAGACAACATTCATAATGCCCAAGCAGTGCCAGGACAGACAAGATATAAAAAAATCGGCCCATTTATCTGGCTGTCTCCCGCACTTTCTCGGGGTAGGTTGGCTGTGTCGTACGTAACTGATAAGTTAATTAACTAAATATCATACCACGGCAAAGGCAAACAATATTGCAACAGGAATAATGGCTGCTATGAAAATGGGCGTGGTTATTCCAACTACGATGACGACCGCAAGCGTAGAGAAAACCATAACGCTCCATAGTCGGAAACTCTCGGGCAATTTATTGTCCATGATGTCGACGTCACTTGAAAATCTGGTAATAGAAAATACATTTAAAAATAAATATATATTGTGACAGTGAACATGACAAACAAGAGCTATTTAATAAATGGACCGCCAGGATTTATTTAAGTTATTATAGCCACCTCATAGCTTATATAAATAAAGTAACATCGTCATTTTCCTTATTCGATGTTTACTTGTTTATTACTTTGAAAAATATTTCTTGCTCATGGTCTTTAAAACGCTTTCTTATCAATAATGCTCACGTAGACCTGAGATATTGTCCGAACTTCTTCATACTAAAGGGTAAACATATAGCTTTAGAAAATATACAATAAATTCATGAAAAACAAGACCCACCAGAATTCATTAAAATTTTTAAATAAATGACATACAAAGAGTTGTGCTTCTATCCCTGCGATGTAGGGTTAAGGTAGAGACTATTGTTACAATTTTGCTTTTTAAAAGCATCTACTTGTAGGTTAACGTTTTATGTAAAAAGATATTAACAAAATAATCACAATCGTGTAGACCTGGATCACTTTTTAAAAATATGTTTTACCTATTCATCATACGACCAATTGGAGTTGTATCAAAGAACGACATTGGTGACCTAAGGATACTCTTCAACATGGAGTTATGTAATATACCGGAAGCCCGAACCATGCGTGTTAGAGCCATGTAAAACGATAAAAATACAGCAATTCCTGAAATATATTTTTGAATATGAATAACATATATCATAAATATGAAAAGAACTGAACTCAAGTTTATAACAAAGGATTTCCTAAACATTTGTAGATACATGTTATATTTAAAGCCATACAAAATGTCATAACTCTCACATTAGTAAGAAAATCATTTCCTTTTTATGACAGCATAACCTGTGTTTTTGACCAAGTGTTAAACAATATTCCACCTGTCCAAAAACGGAGAACTACTTTTTGTTATGATTTAAACCGGAGGTGCATGCTATTAGTTCGCGGACTTCTGTTTTACCACATATTGTAAAACGGTGCTGCTGAGTCTGTGAGTCATGTTTTTGACATTGACAACAAAAATAGAAATAGTGACAATTACAATGCGCTGTGTTTTAAAAATTAGATATAATTCGAGTTTCTGCACACCCACAGTCTGGGTAGGGCAAAAAAGACCACTTCCCTGCAAAGAATTTTATAAATAGACCTTCATAGGAGAACACTGTTCAAAGCATTTAATTTTATTTGAGCCGCGTCACGACAAAACCAACATAATGGCCTTGTAACCAGCATGGATCCAGACCAGCCTGCGCATCCGCGCAATCTGATCAGGATCCATGCTGTTCGCTTACAAACCCTATAACAAGTAAAGAAACTGATAGCGAACAGCATGGGTCCTGATCAGACTGCGCGGATGCGCAGGCTTGCCTGGATACATGTTGGTCGCAAACCCATTATGTTGGTTTTGTCGTGACGCGGCTCATTTGTTTGTTTATGTTTAAAACAACAATACGAAGGCAGAAAATGCATGATAGTGTTGTAATAAAGGTTGCCTAAAAAGGCGTGGAAAACATGAAGATTTAAAAAAAAATCTCCCTAACCTCATAATCCTGTCAGACTTATAAATAAGCTTATTAAGATGATCGTTGTAAACTAATCACGATTAATCTATCCACATGGAAAAATGCTCAATTATATACGACATTCTTTAATTCTTATTGAAATACAAACTCCTCATAGTGATTACCTCCCTTGGCAGATTGTAATGATAAGGGGAGATCACTGTTTAGTAGATTAATTAAATATTCATATATAGAGAGAATAATGGCAGTATTGGTTTTTCACCTTGTATTATACCCATGCCCATATACATAAGAAGATAGTAGATATATTTATCCTCGTATTCTTGCGTCTGGTATAAACTGACGTTCTTCAACAAAGGGTCCTCCGTCCAGTAGGTCAACCAGAAGTTTGAGAAGATGTTCAAACCTTGGAATATACTCATGCTGATAAACACGACTACCACCGTACACACGCCCATTGCTTTAATGTATGCTAACAAAACAGCGCCTTTAATCTGAAAAACATAACAGAGGTAAATGGGGCACAAAACCTAGCAAGCAGAAAAGAAATAAACGCAAATCAAAAAAAAAATATTCGCAAACACAAATGGTTTAAACCGAAAAATTTATGAAATTAATGCAAAGCTATCGGAATTAACGGATAAGAAATGTGAATTGCAAAAACGACTTTTTCATTAAAATGACGCAAAACTTAAGAATTCGACAAAAAGCTTAAAGAAATAACGCAAAAAATGTAGTAAAAGCAGCATGCCTCCAGATTTATACCAATTTTCATGAAAATTTCTAAAAAAATGTATTTAAAATAAAAATATTGTGAAGTGAAGAAAGAAAATAATTTGCATTTGCAAACGGTTCTAACATTCACGTTAATTGCCAAAAAAAATGTCAAAATATGCAAAATATAACCTTTACTGCGTTAGTCACGCCGTAGAAATATGGTTTTATAAATACTAAAAAGTCAGTTATTATTCGCACATAACATAACATGCAAATTATTATATATTATAATAATCATATAATTAAACTATAATTTGAAAATTTCCCCCAAGTTTGCATGCAGCTTTCATGAAAAGCTACCTAATTAACACAAAAATCTAAATTTAGAAAATCTGGTTCGTACCGCTCCTTCCTCTGATGTCTCGTCTACCGTGAGTCGACTTAAATCATCGGGATTAAATGTTTCCGGCTGCTTCGACATTGACCTTGAACTTGTAAATGCGCTAATCCGTGTCGAACGTCTGTGCCTGAAAATGAATAAATATATTTGAGAAATTTCCATGTTGAAGTCCATATAAATTATTGTATCTTGGACAAAATACGTTGTTGACGCCGATACAAAGATTTATATGAATGTTTAATGGAAAACATTTTCATATTTATCACATATCCGTGCCGACTTTGCGATTCTTTAAATAAGGTATTGCACGGCCGTGCATAGATTTTTACGTGACGTCATGTGCGTTATACAAACATAGTGTAAAGACCTGCTATATATTAGCGTTACAGGTGTTGGCGCATCAATGAAAAAATGATTCTTTTGCACTTAAAACAGTCTTTACTTCAGGTATGTGATAGATAGAATATTATATTCGTGTAGGTTCATGATCTCGTTGAATAAAATAACAGTATGCTCGCCAGAGGCTCGGATCATATAATTTAATTCAATTCGTGCAATAAATTCACTATTGAACCTACACTCATTCAATATCCTCTTTTTCATTGAGTGACGTTGGGTTGACGTTATAAAATGCGCAATCATCGTTGGAACCCACGGTACACATTCCATATATACTACCGATACATGTATGGTCTCAACCCGGTACGGAATTAGAGTCCCAGCCCGTTCTAGAAAGTAGTTCTTTAAAATTTTGAAGTGGCCCAATATAAGTCATCTCTAGTTAGATTGGTAATAGTTAAAGTGTATTATGTGTTATCATAGTTTTCATGTGTTATATGATAAGTTTAAAAGTTGATTTTGTGTATTCTCCAGGAACTCATTTGTTGGCGGAAGGATTAAAGATGTACCAACCGCCAGCAGTCAGGAGTTTTTAAAACTGTGTTACAGCAGAATGAAGATTTCTGAAAAAAGTAGATGGCTAACCTATTATATTTTGGGCCTCATTTAACTTAGATATTGTTGATTTACAGTATATAATTCATCAAGAACAGTGGAACCCAGAATTAAGCTTCAAATGTGACTGATTTACTATAGAACAAAGAATACGAAAATTCACAAGGCCGACACCGTATACGGTAAATAGCCTGGGTTACTGAGGATGATACGTAATGTCGGACTTATCGTACCACGTATTTTACTGACGTTGTTAGAATGAACGTATTCACTTACGTCCTGCCACTTGCCGTTAAACCGTCATCTTCTGAAGTAATTCCACCGTCAGATTTTGCTTCGTCTATATGTGATCGTATAGTTTCCTTTATCTCCTGAACTGAATAATAATAATAATAATAATAATAATAATAATAATAATAATAATAATAATAGTAATAATAATAATAATAATTTTCGACCCTTTCTGTTAAGACTTCGGCTAATAGGAGAGGTGTTCCGAATGATTAAACTATGTGCAAATCGTGGAAATTCGACATAGCGCCCTTTTCCGTGTCCTAAAAACAAATCGACTTAGACAAAGGCCACGAAATTTTGCCAAATGAACGCTTTATAGATAAAATATTGTATCCGAAAAATTACGAAATTGGCCGGATTCATACGAAGTAGATCTGTGTTAGATATCCAAATTGCAAACGATTATATTGATGTTATATATCTTTGAAATATAAATTGATGTATCACGACATACAAATAACCATATTCAACAATAAACGATGACTTAAATGATATGCTAGACAATAAGATAAAAAAATGGTTACAGAAAAACATTAAACGCCCTTGTCAAAACTTTGTTGCATACCATTAAAGGCCACCTTCGAAAACTTATTGAAAGCTATTTAAGGCCATTGCTTATAAGTCATATAAAGTGACATAAACATGTAGAAGTTTTGAAGAAAAAAATCCCATACATATGGCTTACAGAATATAACAATTTATAATATAAACAAGAATTACTTTCCGGGTCGTCATCGTCGTCATCTTGCTGGAAATATTGATGGAGGAATCTGGCAAAGTCTCCGTCGTGAGAAATCAACTCGACATAACTACCAATTTCTGATATAACACCGTTGTTAAGGACAACAATTCTGTCAACCATCGGTAACCAATGGACTCCGTGCGTGACCAGAATACGTGTCTGAAATTTATACCACCGTATAACTACATACAACATCAAATCCAGTATAGATCATTTATGAAGCTAAGTAAATGCACGTATCAACAACATCAACAAACTGAAAAAAAATACATGCACCTTTATTTAGAAATTGATGCAATGTTATTTCTGTTGGGTTACTACGCCCAGGAACCACATTTTTAAGGCCTTGTCATAGACGGTGACCGGGCCATCGCTTGCGTGTGGCACCGTTGTCCGTTTTAGTAGAGCTTTCACATTCCTTTGGTCACATTTGATCTTTCAACAAAATCATAGGTAAGAAAAGCTATACAAAGTAAAATCTTTTAGCTTAATACGGAATCAATTTCCTCATGGACCCACCTTGTGTTTCAATAAGCCGTCATTTCCGATCACCTTTTGGAACAAATGTTTGCCGACATGTGAATCTACAGCGCTGAGAGGGTCGTCCAAGAAGTAGACATCCGCATTATTATACACTGATCTAGCTAGACTGACGCGCTGTTTCTGCCCACCGCTGATATTTATACCCTGCAATTATGTATAAACCCTTGAAAAAAATCCAAATGATGAATAGCATTCTTGTTAAAGAGAAAATAAGATTTGTTTTGAAAATTAAATTAATATAACCAACATCATCAACATCATCATCATCATCATCATCATCATCAACAACATCATCATCACCATCACCATCAACAACAACCAAAAAGACGACAAAAATCTCCAAAATCTAGGAACAAGAAACAACGGTCTGTCATTACAAATTTAAGTACTTATTCGGAGGAAATCGACACTTTATAACCAGAATTTAACTTCAAACTATAAATTAATTGTGTACCATATTCCCCTTAATCACGCCTTTTTATCAAAAACGAAACCTTTTCTGAAATTAGTAGAATTTCTATTCTAGAAAAGAAAAAATTGAATTTTTTTCTAGCAAAGAATCAGAAAAATTATCTTGTAATATTGTTTCTATGAAGTATTAGGAAAAACATCTTAATTGTTATTTGCTTTAGTTGAACTTTGTACTACATTTTGATTTTTTTTGCCATTCACTTACCTTTTCGCCAATTTCCGTCATATCCCCTCCCGCTAATATCTCCAAATCGGGTAATAGCGCACACGATTCCAGGACCTTCCGGTACTTCTTCTCCTGGTACTTCTTCCCAAAGAGAATATTATCACGCAGTGTCATGTTCTGAATCCATGCTTCTTGTGGCACATAAGCAACTTTGCCCTGGAGAATTGTAATTATATTGTAGCAGTCAAGTGTTACGTCAGCCCCACCCCTTAAGGAAAGGAATGATTTAAGTGCTTACCTCGAGTCAATACGATGGTTTTTCTCTGATGCCACACTAATGGGGGATATGCTAAGCCCGTGGGACAGTTGAGTTTTTACTATATTGATCCGACCGTTATTACAATTAACTAGAAAGTTAAATAACTATGATACACAGATTTACTTCGGTTGTTAAATATTATATCGCATGCCAAATATTTAACGTCAAGCTTTTCTCGTGCACAATTACTTTATAACAGTTTTTATGTGTCTGGTTCAAAGCATCCCTAGCACAAAGTGACTTGACAGCAGTTTTGAATGCTGTTCAACCAATGACACTTTCCGTTTACACACACATACAAACATACTTGTGAATTATTCAATAACGATATACCTTTAATGTAACTTTGCCACTCATCCGGACCATCTCCCCAAGACAAGCCGAAATTAACGAAGATTTGCCACTTCCCACTTGACCAACCACAGCAATCAGTTCACCTGGTCGAACCTTCAGAGTTATGCTTAATTAAAAAGCATGAAATAATATGAACTTCTATATGTTATATTTTACTTCATCATTACAATATCAAATTAAAACAGAAACAAACTCATAGCTTTTTTATTTGTATTACTATCAAGTCCCGTGCGTTAAAGGGACTCCACTGAGGTCTTTTGGTACGAAGGACAGGGAATAATTTTTTGAGAAAAATGTTCCATATGATGTAATTCTAGACAAATAACTTGTCCGCAAAATTTCAGACCATTCACTCTCTCCGTTTTTTCCAGAAGAATTATTCTAATTTTGAAAATGACCCAAAATTGAAAGCGTTGCAATTTGGGCTAAGAATAGCACAATAATGCGACTTTGAATTTACTTCCGAGTATATTTCTTAATTATCTTTTGTATAACTTTCTGTTTTAAAGTTAACCTCAGCTAATCTTTATATGGTGCTTTTAGGCTTTTATACCTCAGTGGAGTCCTTTTTAAATTAAGACATTGCAATATATTTCTCGTAATAAACAAGTGGATGATTACGGACATCTAGTATTTCTTTTCAGATTCGATTGGCAAACTTAAAGCCTTGCCAATTATTTGATCTTTTCTTACTTTGTTAGTATCGGTGTTTCAACATCAGCATTCCAAGCAAAATCACCACTTTCTATTGACACTGGATATTCTGAAAATTAATCTCAAGTTTTCATTTAAACTTAATCATACTAGATCTATTATTACTAAATACCAACATGATGAAAGTTTAAAAAGAACATTGTTAAAAATTGTGAATATTAAACAACAACAACAAAAAACAACAACAAAAAAACACAGTCACAGTGTCTTTAAGGTACAACTAAATATTAGCCATTCAATGAAAGCGCTCAACATGAAGTATGAAGAAAGGTAAATGTGTCGGAAGGAACGTTGGAACATTAATAAATTTCATAGGTAATAAAAATTTTAATTCAAATAAAAAAAACAAAAAAACTGAAAATTAAAATTTGAAGTCCAAAGACATAAATACATGATAAAGAACGTTACCCGCTTGTTTGACAACATTGACGTTGTCAGTTCGAACATCTTCCGTCCACAAAAACGCTTGTATTCTCCCAACCGAAACAAATCCCTAATAACATAAAAGTAACGTAAGATACCGTGAACCTTTTTGTGTCATTTTAGATAAAAGTGGATATCAATTAGATTATTTAACCTTTTACCCCATGAGCATATTGCGAAAAATGGCCATTTTCACTGAAAAGCCTCCTGTAACAAGTTCAAACTGCTATGAAAGTATGAAAAATGCTTCAATACTAATGAAACTTGGCACAAATGTTGACTACACCATAGCCTCTGTAACAGCATGCTCAATGGTAAATTTCCTGTTACCATGGCAACGGGGGGACGTCTCAAAATTGCCAAAAATCACTATTTTGCATTGTTTTTTTCCATCAAAACTGATTTTAAAGTGCTGCAACTTCTCAATGAATTGAGATAGAGTAAAAGGCTTTTCAGCGTCGGTTACTAGCTACCCTAAGATCGACCTGAGGCCATTTTTAGCCTGTCACATGTCCAAAATTTTCTTGGAGATGAGGGGGACTCCGCCCCCCTACAAACCCCCCAAACAGAAGGGGGCACATCCCCCTTCTGGCAACCCCCTGATGTAATATTTGGATGGGGGACGGCGCCGAAAAAGTGGTCACTTTTTTAACAACATTTCTCAAACGATAAACAGTGTTTGGGGCTTAAATAGGGCATTTTTTCACTGTTTGAGGCCTTAAAAAAAGGGGGGTGGGGGCAAAAAGCCGTCGAAACACGCTTATATAAGGGAAAAGGTTAACAAAAAATGATGAAAAATCTTGGAATTACACAAAAACTAGAGTTTCCATGTTAACACATGCCCTAACACCGAAATTAGGTGAAAAATTGTTGTTTTTTGACATTTTATTTTTTTTAATTAATAACAAAAAATAAAACAAATATTTCAGATTTGAACATTATAACAATTGTTGATTTAAATTACAATGAAACATTCCTGAATTACGATGGTGCATTTCTTTTTAAACGAATAGTTTTCTATTGTTTTCTATATAAAATAGTTCTAAGTATAATTTTCAATAACCGTAGATTCTTTCATACCCAAAGTATGGTATTCTTTTTTGTTTTGAAAATTATACCCTCGGAAAATTTGTAGCCTGGAAATGATTAAAATTCGTGAACAAACAAGGTAATAAAGAAATTTAAGTTAACCTCTCGTGAGGTCAATGCATAAGAAAAGTCACGTAATCAGTAATCTCCCTGCAGTGAACTCCCCTTACTGGATTAGTGGCCGTAGCGTAACAGGTGCGCGGAGTTTGACGCAAACCCCCAAATCGTCAAAACAGCAATGGCATATCTATTAAAAGGCAAATTAGAAATAAAAACTTTGAAAACGTCGCATTACCTGCACTGATCCGTTCACCAGAAAAGGACAGAGTGCTATTGGATATCTTAAAATGTTGATAATAGACAACGCTGTGAACGTTTCCTCCGCTCCGAGTGAATGCGTCGGTGACGTCAGAACGTAAATTAAGATCAGCGTGAAATTTATCTGTAAATTATGTAAAGAAGTATCGATCATTAATTTTCATGAAAAGTTATATATAAAATATATAAAGGATATTGAATGAGTGTAAGTTAAATACTGAATTTATTGCACGAGTTGAATAAAATTATATTATTTTATTCAACGAGTGCAATAAATTCAGTATTGAACTTACACGAATTTAATATTCTATTTATCACTTACCCAAAATAAAGACCGTTTAAAGTGAAATAAGAGTCATTAGTATAGTATAACGCTAACATTTAGCGCGTCTTTACACTATGTTTGTATAACGCTAATGACGTCACGTCAAAATATATGCAAGGCCGTGCAATCGCAAAATCCGCACGGGTGTGTGATAAAGATTGATTGTAAAAAATATTTTTTATATCAATATCTATCAAAAAAATTTAGATAAATAGAGGATATTCAAGTTTTTTTCTATCATTACAGTATTTATTTTCATCGAGTGGTATGAAAATAAATATTTCACGAGTGGCGAAGGTACAAGTGAAAAATGGTAATTTTCATATCACAAGATGAAAATAAATCCTGTATGTATAGAAAAGAACTTGAATTTACTGTTTATTATATTGGCATAACAATTCTTAAGATTTCTTCTTTAATTTTGTGTAATGGGCGAATTAAGAAGAATGTAGTCCGGCAAGTTACCAGTGAAAATTCGGAAAATATGTTTTTCTGCAGTGAAAACTATTTTTTACAGTGAAAATACGGAAATGAAAAAAACACATTTTATTTCAACAATATTTCTAAATATTTCATTTGTAAGTATAAAATAAATGTTGCGGCTAACAAACTTTATTCTACTAGTTGATTAAAATATATTTTATGAATAACCATAGCATTGAATACAGTTATTTGCAGCATGTAAGGATTGGCCAGGATTCTATGAAAGCTTGTAAGTTTTCCTATGTAAACAATGTGTATAAAATAATTTTGGCAGCATATTAAATAAATTTCTAATTACTGTAGATATCAAATTGCAACGAATGCCTTACTCTGTAAACAATGGTTACACGAGGAGCATTGGTAAGATATGCAATTAGTTTTATTATCAGAATGGTAAAAAGTCCTAACACTAAGATGACATTGACTCGCAATGCTTGTTCGTTGAAAATTACAAAATGAAAAATAAAATTATGTGCCATAAATTATATTTTAGCACAAGAATAATCTATCCGGAAAATACCGAGAAATGGACGGCGAATAGTCCGCTAGATTACCGGAAGTCAAAATGTTAACACACAGCCTACGACCAAAAAAATATACTGCTTACCATAAAAGGACTATGTACGGCAAACACTATTGTTGTAGCTGTGTAGAGGGCGTACTTCCACAAACAGTTGATTTCCGACTGCCGTATTGCCTGAATTCTTTTCATAAATGAAGGTTCCCAGGCATACATTTTAAGTACCTATAAAACACAAAACATGTCATGTTTTAGAATAGACAGAAATATCATATTATTTTTGAATATCCTATTCCAAAAGCAATGCATTTATTTTTAATCCGTCATCGGCATATCGTTGTTCCCTTGAGTAAGAAATTTTACATTCATTACTCAGTACTGATTGGTGTCAGGAAATTATCAGAAATGTTTCTGTAAGCTTAAAGCTACCTACACAATCTTACTTAAATAATTATTTTTATCAACCAAACGCAATGCACAGCGTCAAACTACATTCATAGGATTGAAAAGAAATGCAAGAGCTTTTCGGGTTTAGAATGAATTTACCTTAAATTTGTTTACATGTGTTTTTATACCAACTCAATTGGGTTCGTATTCCCTTTTAAGGTTACGAGGGTTGATCAATATATTCGTTGACGCTACTAATAACTAATTTATCAAGATATTATAAAGAATTTTCGCTATTTAGGTACAATTACGAATATATTGTGATTTTTAATTTTTATTCTCATTTTGTATATTATATTTAACTTCATAGCAACCCTACGCCGTACGAACACCGCAGCTTAAAAAAGTTATACTTACCATTTTAAATTAAAAAAAAAAATTGTCCTTATTTTGGCGCGCTTTTTTATAATACGTAAATCATGTCAACGTTCTTTCATAACGTTTATAGAAGTCGTATTTACTATTTATAGAGCTTAGTCTGAGTTTAGGAAGAAATTATCTTAATTAATACCATACCTTTATTCCGCTTATAACCTCATTTAAGATCTTTATTCTGTTTCCTTTTAGACGAAGGAGTTCCTTTTGTAATTTGTATTGTTGGGTGGCTATCATTCCAACAGTTGGTAAAACAACGAGGATAACCGCAAGGCCGCCCAAACTAGCCACGCCTGTAATGGTAAACTTCCCATGTTTAAGGGACTCTATTGAGGTTTTTTTTTTAACATGTCGGGACTTGGAATAATTTTTCGAGATTATTGTTTCATTTGATGTCGGTCTATACCAATTACGTGTGTCAAAAATTTCAGATCATTCGCTCTTTCTGTTTTTCCGGAATAATTATTGGAATTGTGAAAATGACCAAACATTGAAAAGCATTACAACGCTTTTCACTCAAATCGGACAAAAACAGCACACCAATTACATTTTTCAATTTATTTCAAAGTATATTTCTTTATTATCTTAAGCGTATCTTACTGTTTTATGTGGCCCAGCTTATTTATGTAAAACAAATCAAATTTCATGGTTTTAGGTGAAATTATTTAAAATCTAATAAATTGTTGACTGTATAAAACATTTACGAAATATATCAATAAAAATATTGACAAATTACTCTCGAGATGATTTGTTTACCGTTACTCACAACGTGTTATTCATATACTCCTGTACAGAGCTGCATCAGTACTAAGAGTGTTATACTTAAGTACCAGTACCAGTACTTGTCAAGTTATGCAGTACCATTACCAGTACCAGTACTAGATTTTTAGCTCGGTAACTGCTGTACCAGTAATTGTTTGTACTGTAATCCGCGAACAAATCATATCTGTTTCAATTAACTAATGTGCATGCTGGTTTGGCTCTATATTGGTGACAAAGGATACTCATTTTCTGATTCAAATAGATTTACAGGTTAACATTCAAACCTTAAAGATATACTATGCTCATCCTTGAGCAAACTATCTTTTTACACAGAAATTTAAATCATTCTTACTAAATATGCCTAACCTGAATAAAAAACAATAAACTATATATTCCCTATTACAGCTCAAGTTAAGTTGGTCTTTTCTTAAAAAACTGCCAGTTTTCTAAGGACACCGAATATTCATACTGTTACCACCTATAGTGTGTAAAATTTTATATATAACATTATCTACATTGTGGAAGTCAAAAAAGAGACTATTTAGCTGTTATTATCAATATTTTCTTATATCAAATTTGAGCATAGTATATCTTTAAAGTAAAAACAAATCTTATTTATAATTTCTCACCCATGAGATCCCATAGCTGTACAACAGCAATGACAAGTATAATGAAGATGCAGACGATATAAAAAGAGAACATGAAAGCGTCTTGGATCCTCTGACAGTCGACGCTCATCAAGTTCACAATCTCCCCAACTGTCGTCGACTTCAGTCCGCTTCTGTTCATCGTTATGGCCTAGTTCACAATAAATATAATAATAATAATAATAATAATAATAATAATAATAATGATAATAATAATAATAATAATAATAATAATAATAATGATGATAATGATGATATAATAATAATAATTATAATCATAATAATATAATAATAATAATAATAATAATAATAATAATAATAATAATAATAATAATAATAAAAATAATAATAATAATAATAATAATAAATAATAATAATAATAATAATAACGATAATAATAATAATAATGATAATAATAATAAAAGACTATTCTTGTTTTAGCAAAATTAAAGTTATATTTAAACTTTATTTACAAATAGTTTTTTTTATTTTATATTTACCAACAGATAACAGATTACTTTTAGTATTAACCGTTCAAAAGAATTATATTATGTTATACACCTTGTCATCAAATTTGGTTTCCATTGTAACCAAACAATTACTTATAAAAAAATTATATATAGACAGGACTGATTTTAAGAAAATATGAATGCTAGAGGCATTTTATAGTACAGTAAACTTCACTTAAAGCGAACACGGTTATAACGAACTTCCGGTTATAAGGAACAATTTATTTTGGCCCGAATTTTACCCTTCTTTATTTAAAATGATTATGTACGGTTAAAGCGAACACGATTATAAGGAATTATCGCTTATAAGGAACTCATTTTTTAGTCCCAATTTAGTTAAAAGTACAGAAAATTACACTTTTATAACGAACTTCAAAATATCGGCTATAAGTAAATAGTTACCGCATTTTCAACTTTCGTTTTTACTGGCACTCGGCCGAATATACCGTTTATTGTTGTATGTGCTTCCAGACATCTATTAATTTTAAATATTTAGCAGTACATAATAGCATAATCCACTGAAAACTACAAAGTACGCTTGATTGAAATGAAAAGAAATCTATATCTTTCATGAGTAAAAGTAATCCTTAAAATATAATAGAAGATATTCAATATAAAATGGAAGGAAAAATCGAAATCATGGAAAGAAATAGAAAAGCACTGAGTTTAGAAACAAAATATGATATTTTATGAAAATTGAGAAAGGGGGTTAAATTAAAACTGAAATAGCAAAGGATTTTCAAATTCCAAAAAGTACGCTCTCGGGTAAATGACTAATTTTTCTTGATCAAATGCTCTTCAAAATGGCGGATGATGGTTAACAATCAGTTTGTTGTATGTAAATATGTTCGCTATAAAAACTCCTGATACAAGGAACTAGTTCTCTATATGCTTACAAGGAACTTACAAGGAACTCCGGATATAAGGAACAGATATTGAATGTCCCGATGAGTTCGTTATAAGCGGGGTTTACAAGTAATATCTTGAGTGTTTTAACCTAATATGGGTATGCTGAAGACGATGAGTGTGGATACCAAGAAAATAAAATTGACATTGACCTTCAAAATGTCAATTAAAAATGGCCGCTTAAAAAAACTAAAATAGGTCATTAAAACTATGATACAATATGATGCAATTAATTATTCGTGTCAAAATCAAATGATTATTCAATATGATCAGATTTTAATGAGATTGGCCACCAAATATAACGATTATAAACCTAATGGCTCAATTAACAGATATATACAGTACTGTTTTACTATCGCGTTTAGGTATATGACTTAGATTGAAAAAAATCACTTTAAATTTATATTTTGTCTTGACTTATATTTAACAATAAACTTAGTTTTAAATCCGTCTTTATAAATATTACCAAAGAATAAATATTTCGTAATAACAAATAAATATATTGCGCAATTACCGAATAATATTTCGTAATAACGAATCAATTTTTCGTTATTTAGATTTTATATTTCGTTAAAACGAAATAATATTTCTAATTGGGATTTATTATCTCGTAAAAACGAATTCAATACGGGGAGAAAGTGTGGAAAATGTCACTTCAGATTTTCCGTAATTTTCAACATTATTTGTAGCTATGGTTTTTTTTAAGTTTTTCATTTTGTTTTCATATATTTTGCACATATTATGGTATTTATGGTTTAAAATTAATATTAAAAAAAAAATATTTTGAAATGTCAAAAAAATGTCATTTCAATGCCATAAATACAACACGAACCGAGACAAAAAGTGTTTTAAAATTTATTGCACCCCCCCCAAACCCCCCCCCCAAAAAAAAAAAAAACAAAAACAACAAAAAAACAGTAGGTCTTAAAAAGGCAACTGTAGGAATCGAACCATAGACCTCTCACACATCAGTCAATCACTTAACCGGCTGTGCTACTGCCTAAGTAACGATAACGTTTACCTTTTTAGCAGATATGACTTTCACTAACATTAGTTTTATAGTTTTTTATTTTATGCATTTCAGAGGATTACTGATTTATCCGTTCAAATTATATTTGATAATTTCACAGTGAAAATTATCAAAATATAACTTCACACTTTTCAATGACGAAACTACTTTCTTAAGACTTTCCCAATGTGGTACCTCGATCTTATTTTTGCTACCAATTCTGACAATGTGAGGCTGTTTAGAGAAAAGCAAAGCTGAAATTGATAAATAACTTAAATGTCAAAAGTAATAAAAGGAAGAAAACTTACTTCTATTCATCCAAATAACCAATCAGCAAATATCGTCTCTTATTTTTTGTTTCATTTTTACAGTCTGAAAAATACATTTCTGCAAAACATCTCTTGATGACATTTGGGCATATTTAAGTTTCCTACGAGCAATAACTGCCGTATGCTTTATGAAAACTTGAAAAGCAATGACAGCCATCAGCCCGAAGAATAAGTAAACAACCCATCGTTCGTAAGACAGTCTTTCAACAATTCCAAGTTTCCAATTTTTTAGCCACTTTTTAAATGTTTACACATCTGTCAACAACTATTTATTGTCTGTTACAATACTCAAATAAGTTTTCTTTCTTTTAAAAAGGTGTATGACTAACAAATCCAAATGATACCCCTCTGAATCAAACACAATTACTTTCCTCCCGTAAAATACACAACTTTTAAAAATGGCCACCGCTTACATTTAACAGAGCCAGATCTAATATAAATTAGCAGTAAGTAACAGAAATATGGATGGATGGACTTTTTCTCCTACTAAAATTGTTTGTTTTTATTATTAAAATAAGCGATCATTCATATTTTTTTAATAAAATGAATTATATCATCGCCATTTAGCGTTGATTGTCGAACTTATTTTCAGCCCAAGACTTCTTGTATTTTATGAGAAATTCGACTTATATGTGTACATAATAGAGGCTACCAGTGGGGAAAACAGATTTTAATATTTAAGTTCATGTCAAGGAAATTTCGTTTTAACTTATTTTTAAGCATAAAACAAAAAGAAAATTTGTTTGTTTGTTGTGTCAGATGTAATTTTATTTCACTTCGTGAACTTTGAAAACAGTAGTTTCGCTCGTGGCTACGCCACTCGTGGGAATACTGTTTTTAAAACCCATTCGATGAAATAAAATTTCATCTTACACACAAACAAACAAATATCCTCTATATACTCCATATTAATTCTCGTAAACTTTAATAACGAAATCATGGAAATCTTCAATGAGTGCTGTAATGTATTCATAATTGACAGGTCAATAGAATAAGACTATACAAAATAAGCAATTAGGCTTTGTATACAAACAAATAAAATATTGTTGCAACATGCAAACGCGGGATTAAGTATGCGCAAAATCAGTACAAAATCTTTTTAAAGGCGACATGTGACACATTATAAAATGTATCTATAGAATAAAAGATAGCACCTTTGTGAAGCCTTTTCTCTAGAAACTAACTAAAAACATAATAATTACATAATTGCACGTATTTTAAAAAAATTGAATTAAGGCAGTACAAAATTTTAAGCATATAAGCTTGTATTATGTTTAGCCTACTTAAAACATTATCCGGATCAAAAACCCCTTTTGTAACCCAAATATCTACGACGTTATGGCTCTATCTCAAACTATGAAAGTTGTTTTCTATCTATTTTCTGTACCTCAGGTTTATATATAAAAATGTATTAATTGAATGTTGAGCAAACTAGGTAAAAAATATCCAACTTACAAATTTACAAATACTACTTTTTAAATGGTTACAACAACATTTCTGTCTCATTCTTTTATAAAATGTGTCACTTGCTGAAATATTGAAATTAATAAAGAGCCGTTTTTCAGCACCTTGTGAACATTACACATGTCTGCTGCATGTGTTGTTTTGTTTGTATTTGCTGTTTTCTGCCGAAAATAATATCTGCATAATTCTTTTTTTTTGATTATATTATAACTGCATTAAAGTATACGATGGATAATCGATAATATTAAAAAGTCATCTTAAACTTAGGAGTGTGTACTTTATCACATTCTCAACAAAAATACAGAAAACAACAAATGTTTACTATCTTGTTTAAAAATAATTGGCGATTTAATTTTAAATTTAAAGTTTAAGTCAAAAACAACAACAACAACAACAACAACAACAACAATAACAACACCATATTTACATCAAGTCATAAAATGACTGAAACCGGGAGATTGCTACGTGTGCTTGCTATACAATGGCAGCTCTTGAAAATTTTGGAATTCAGTCACGGTTTTGAGAAAATTCTACAAGACGTTTATCACATCATTTGATGTACATTAGAATTCCGGGTACCCTCCAATAAATTTCAAGGGTATCTTAAAGTAACTGCAAAGTTATCTATAAAAATATTACTTGTAATAAATCGAGTAATATTTTCTTTGACCATATATAAAAGTCACGTGGGTTGGCTACATAGTAGAGGTGTTAAAATATAATTGTATTACACCCTTTGTTAGCCATTGAAATAGTATTTAATGTATAAAGGACTTTCAAAAATGGTCATTATTCAGAGCGGGCGCTATGGTGCAGTGGTAACACTGTCTGCCTACAAATCAAGGGGTCGTGAGTTCGATCCCCCGCTTCTCCACTGAACGAATAAATGACTACAAGACTGACAAAACCAGGAAATTGACACAGAATGACGTCAAAGATAGATACAAGAGAAGACCATAATGGATCAGGAAACAAGTACCGAAAGTACAGACCGAAGACGACGACCGATAACAGAAGGAAGAACGGAGACAAGAACTGACAACAAGCGAACAGAGACGAAAACCGATAACAGAAGAACAGAGACAGGGACCGATAACAGTAGAACTGACAATAAACGAACAGACACGTGCACCGATAACAGAAGAACAGATATAGTGACCGATAATAGCAGAACTGACAATAAACGCACAGACACGTCGACCGATAACAGAAGAACAGGACAAGGACCGATGACAGAAGTACTCACAACAAGCGAATAGAGTCGAGAACCGCTAACAGAAGAACAGGACAGGGACCGATGACAGAAGAACTCACAACAAGACAACGGAGACGAGGATTGATAACAGAAAAATAGAGACGGGAACCGATGACAGAAGAATTGACAACAAGAAACGAGAGACCAGGACTAGTTACAGAAGAAAGAAGACGAGAACCGATAACAGAACAACTGACAACAAGACAACAGAAACGTGGACGGATAACAGAACATCTAACAACAAAATAACTAACACAAGGACCTATTACAGGAGAACGAAGATCACGACCAATAACAGAAGAACTCACAGCAAGAAAACGACGTCCAACGACCGATAATAAGCAAACGAACACCAGCAACCAAAAGTAATCAGACAAAGGTGCCTTTAAACTTTATATGAGTGCCAGATAAAATACATGAAAGCTATATATCTAGCAGATAGGACAGGGAAGACTGTTCGCTGCCTAAATGCCACTATCTTTAATATAACTTCTATATTACTATGATATTGGCCTAAAAAATGTCCGCCATCTTGGATTTTTCGGCAATATTGGAATTTATTTGTTTTAATATTAAGTTTTGGTGTCTAATTTGTTTTTACCTGAACATGCTTTGTGACAAATTTCAGGCTTTTCCATTCCTTAAAAGTTTTATTTGCTATATCATCCATTTATGATAAAGAAATTTGGCGGCCATTTTAGTGGTGATTTTAAATGGCCATTTCCAAGGTTAAGATCAAGTTTCTCAATTTGGTATCCACCTTTATCGGATTCAGCAAACCTTAACTACGTGTAGGTAAAATACACCAAGATACCACGTGTACTACAATATGCCTCTAGCATCTTCCAGGGAGCCAAATTCTTAAATCAGTCCTGTCTAATATGCAGATTTACTAGAAAAATATTTTTGTATCCATTATTTATATCAGAACATTACGATATTTTGGCGATAATTTAAGCATTTAAGAAGTAATACCAGCGACTTTTACGGCCGCAACTAGACTAACGCTATATAGTGTGATTAGGTGATATTTTCGGATAATAGAAGAAAGAGAATACACACAAAAACGACTTTTACGGTCGCAATACAAGACTGAACTAACGCTCTGGTGAGCATAATGTTGTTTTTTCTGATAATAATAGGAGCAAAGGAAAAGCCAAAAGGGCGACTTTTTACGGCCGCAACGTATCAATTAAATTATTTCTGCTCATATGAGTATACTGATTTATTGTAAGACGTTACCTTTTTGTAGATGAGGCAAATTAGTGCTGTTTTAACCTTGAGTCCTATAGTAAGCATGTGATGGAAGGAGATATGATACATGAACGTGTTTATACATAAAACTATGAACAACAACGCGGTATACAAATATCCTTGCCATTCTGCCTCGACCCGTCCCTCTATTTCGATTATCTGTATAATATACCTGAAAACAAAATTATTTATATATCATTATGCATAAACACGAATATATTTTTATATGCAATAATTTTCTCACACTAATTTAAATAAATACGACACAGTCACGTTTCTGATAAACGAGTATAAAATCTAGTACATTTCGGAATATTGTGTCACTTTTCGTGAATTATGAAGGTGCAGAAAAGCGTTCGTATGACCACAATATCTCTGTCACCTAGATGCTTTCCAAATGAATATCATATACAGATTGTGACAAAGTTGTCCGCTTTATGTATGAACTCTAGTAAAAAGTATACCTTTTTTTGTCAATTTTAAAAAATTTTAACTTTTTCGGGCACACTTTAAATTTCAAAAAATTAAAAACAAATTTTGGGTAAACTTTTGGTGGGGGTTCGTGCCAAATAAGTAGGGCCCAAAGTGGCAGGGCCCTTAAAATTTAAGAAATTAAAAGAAATTTGAAAGAAAACATTTACGTTCAAGATTAACCAAAAGGAAAAAAAATCCTTACAAAAGAATTTCTTTAAATTTTTGAAATTTTGGTTTTAAAGTTTTAAGGTTCTTTAAATACAATGAAAATTAACTTTAATCACCAACCCAAAAAAACCCATGATAAAAAAAAAAGAAACCCTTTAAAAGAGAGAACTATTTCCCCAGCAAAATGGTACAAATTACCCAAATTTCATCGAAGGGTTTTTTAATTAGTTTACTTTGTTGGGGAACATAGAAAAATTTTAAAAGGACACAAGTTTCAAATGTACACACTTTTTACCAAAAGCTCTATGAGATATCTCAATGATGCACTTTTCTCATATCATATCATGGCTGAATTTTTTTAATTATCTAAATATCGTTTAAATCAAATAAACTACATAACCTACGCTACGATATAATCTACATTATCGATACGACTATCGACATTATCGCTAAAATAATTTACATTATCGCTACGACAACTCACACAATATATGCGATAATCAACAAAATCGCTGCGATAACCTATAAAAACTACATGTTGTACCATAATCTATATCATCGCTACGATAATGCACAGAATCGCTTTTATTATCTACAATATGGCTTCGATAATCTACATTAACGCTGCGACAAGGCACACGATCGCTACGATAATCTTAAAATTATCGCTCAGCTAAAATCATAGAATGATATCGGTTTCTCACCTTAAAAATATCGGCTGCGTTAAGAAAAGGACCTCTGCCACGGCCATATATCCTGTCGCCTCACTCCAGCCCCAAATAAATGTCCGGAATATTGCTTTGTATAGATTTGGTTTGATAATGATGCATTCTGAAATATAAGTGTTAAGATGATTATTAATAATATTTATTTATGGTAAAATTTTAAATTTTGTATAAAGAGTATGAGAGTAAATATGACAAATTACTTGACAGATTGTTGCAATAGTGTGATATATCATATACTCAATTTATATTGATAAAATCTTCTTCAAAAATTATTATAATTGAGTTGTCCCAAAGCTGATGCAACGAAGGAACGAGCCAACAAAACCAAACTAAAACACAATAAAATATTTGTTGGTACTTAACCTAATGGAACCGGAAGTGAAACGAATTTGAAGAAGCATTCAGAAGTGTTTGTATTTTGATATTGACATCCCTTATTTTTTAAATGGACTCTTTCAAATTCAAAGCAGGGCCATTTCACATATTCAGCGGGTTAAGAAATTTTTTTAAAAAACGCGCGGGTCAGAAAAATTAAAGATTCTTGTTAATACATATACAAAGCTACTCTCCAACTTAGTCACAAGACAGTTAGTTATATTTAAAACTAGCTAATATTTTTACCTAGCTCACTGTTACCCCTTCCCTTATTAAACTGCCCACTTTCAATCAACGGTGTTTCTTCCGTTATCACTCCATTCGCGTATTTCCGGCCACCATTCGATCTTTGAGTACCATACTTGTTTAATGCACCTCCCTTGTACAACAATTTTCTACAGAAAAAAAACAACAAAATCACAAGATCATACAAGTGTCATGTGAGCATACGTGTCACATGACCATATTAGTGTCATGAGAGCATATAATCATCATGTGAGCATACAATCATCATGTGAGCATACAATAATCATGTCAGCATACAAGTGTCATAGGAGCATACGTGTCACATAAGCATATAAGTGTCATATTAGCAAACACGCGTCATGTGAGCGTATTATCCTCACGTGAGCATACAATTATCATGTGAGCATATGCCCGCATGTGAGTATACAAATATAACGTGAGCATAAAAGCGTCATGTGAGCATACAAGTATCATGTAAATATACAAGTGTCATGTGAACATACAAATGTCATATGAGCATACAAGAATCGTGCGAGCATGATATAAGTACTGACTAATCAAAACACAGTTTAACTATACAATTTATGCTAAAGTAAAATACTTCATGGGACAGGTTGTTTAAGGTCAACAATCTTAACCACTTTGCAACAGAGGTCCCATAAATGAAATATCAAGCACTTACTGCTCCCTCTCACATCTATGAATCTCGTCCTTCCACGCGTTCTCCAAAAGTGGCCCAAGATGATTCGCTTTTAATCTGCTAGTCTGATTCCAAAATTCAGCTGGATTTAACCGGTTCTTAAAGCATTTTATGACCACCCTGTAAGTTAAAGGCACATTATTCCTCATTATATTCTTCAGAAAAAAGTCAAATATGTGTTTTAGTAATGATTTAAGGGCATTTTAAATGTTAAACAAGTAAAGAGAGTAGCACTGAACATGCAATAATGTGCAGTAAAGGTACAAAGTAGTATTTTGTCTTCGATACAAAATACGAAATTGCTATTATCAAACCAATTGCCAAAGAGAAAAAGAGCAAAAGATAGTTAATCCATTTGGCCAAAGAGTAACTAGTAACATAAGTAATAAGAAGAAAAATCGAAAACCTTGATTTGCATTTCTTGAGGGTTAGTGGGGCCCTTTTAAAATATGTAAAAATTGCTTTTAAACATTTTTGGTTTAACATTTGTCATTTAGATATTTAGTCCGGGCTATTTTGCCCCAGTCTACCCGGGTCATAATACAAAAAAGCTTTTAAATTTTTTATTTTTTTATTCAAATCCCTTAAACATTGACACTTAAAACATAGTAAATTTGTTACATAAATTAAGCTGGTTAAGAGTAAACATTTTTTTGGTGAATTACAAAAATTCGCCTCTATGAGAAATTCTGTCTGTGGTCAATAAGGTCATCGGGCTTAGTCTGCTGATAGCAATCAATATAGCCTTTGCAAAGAGCTTTGTACCATACCAGACCAGATTCCAGGTATCTGATACAAAACAGTTTTACATTAAGAAAATTTGATAAATCTAAAAGAAAAATAGGAAAAAAATTGATAAATTGAAAAAAAATGAAATAAAAAATAGCAGACGACATTCCCCAGCATACAAAGGGTTAAACTACCAAAGGTTTACGGATTGAAGGTTTCCGGTAATTTATGACCTCTATGTACTATGTATGCAGATTTTTCAAGATTGTATCCTCAATTTAATCAAGATTGGTTTTAAGGTCAATATCGTAAAATAATTCATACTGTGATGTAAATCTGTGCGTGACTTTGTGACAAAAATATGAAAAGTCAACCCCCGGATTTATCTTATAATGTATTGTAAACTAAACATCACAGAATAGTAGAATAACTAATTTTGATAATACTGTATAACGTTTTCTTAAAGGCACATTATACCTCAGAAACAAATAAAATTTTTACTTGTCTAGAAAATGTTAACATGATTTTTATAACATTTAAATCAATATTTAAGAGCATGTTAGATGCTTATTACCTGAAATAATTTTATAAGGACAAGATAGTTCAGATAATTTGCCAATGAATAACTTTTTAGAAAATATAAAAGTACACAAAAATAACAAGCTTTTTAAAAACAAAATTTAATACATTTCCCCTGCATAATGAGCATTTAATGAAAAAAGAATAGCATTTTAACTATAGTTTTATTCATTTTTGGTTGGACCCATTCAACAATGTAAAGGCCATATTGTAAAGTTTAGTTCTACTGGAGAGGGGAGGGCCTCACTGACCCCTCCGTATATTATATCTGTGATAGGCGGCCACCCGAGTAAAAACTACCGACCGGCCATAAGCTAGCTCAGTAACATCATTATATGAAAAAATGCATACAGTCATAGCGGGATTCGAAACCAAAGCATTGAGGGATAAGAAAATGACAGTCAACGACCTTAACAACTGAGTCGCAAAGGTCCAAACCTAAAATTTGTAATGAAAAAATACAACATGTACGGAAAAACTTACGGTGTCAGCCATTCAAAACATATTTGGCCAAGAACGGAAGCGTTTTCATCCGGACAAGAATTCTGAAAACAATTAAACTATTTTTAAGTTACAATTGACAAAACGAGTATTTATTTGATTGAGAAGACCTTGTATAAAATGCCTTATTCGCTACATTTTATATGTGAATGATATCTATATAAATTTTCAAAACCATTATACTTTGTAAGTAACTTGCGATACATATGAAAGTGTCTGCTCTTTGAGCTCGCTATATTAGATATTGAATTTTGCAACGTTTAACATACCATACAACTATGGAAAAAATCAAAATATTTTAAATTTGTATAGAAAAAAAAGAAAAGAAAAAAACATATTAAAGAATATATATCGAACAGTACTATAAACGATAATATTGTTAAGAGAACGGAATTTTATTCAACTTCATTGGCGGTTTAAAGGTATGGCCAAATGTTCAAATATCTCCTTATTTTGTTCAATTTGAAACTACTGTCCTTTTTATCCTAAACAAGAAATATTAAACGCTGAAAATGATATATTGGCCCACAAATTGAAAGAACAATTGGTCAACTAAAATGAATAAAATATTCACCCATTTATATGAGTGAAATATTGACCCACTTATATGAATGAAATATTGACCAACTTATAAGAATTGAAAAATAGATTCAATAAAATGAATGAAATATAGCCCACTAAAATGAATGAAATATAGCCCACTAAAATGAATGAAATATAGCCCATTAAAAATGAATGAAATATCATCCCACTAAAATGAATGAAATACAGCCCATTAAAAATGAAAGAAATATCCCACTAAAATGAAAGAAAAATTGGCCTACTAAAATGCATGAAAAACTGACCTACTAAAATGCATAAAAATATTGACCAACTAAAATGCATGATAAATTGACCAACTAAAATGAATGAAATAATGGTATGGTTAAAATATATTTATTTAAGCTCTATTGAGGAACAGGTATGCTTGAAAGTCTACTATGCTACCGCTCACCTGAAATAATGACCCACTAAAATGCATAAAATATTGACCCGCTAGAATGCGCAACATTAACTTACGTCATCATCAATTTCGTGGTATCCCTGTGTAGAATAAAGTTCTGGAAAACAATGAAGAACGAACTGTATGACCAGTAGAATAAAGTAAATATAAAACACAACGTCCTCGCTGCACGTACCCTGAAATTACAAAGTTTTTTTTATAGATAAGACCAGGGTGATTGTTAATTTCACTAGTAGGAAAATGGGTCATTCACTTAAATTAACTTTTACATAAAATCATAATTTTGGGGGATATCAAAATACGATTTATTTTTAACAGGAAGTATCGTTCAAAAAAGTACTCGGTCGAAGTAATATTGGTTAATATGCAAAGTTATTTTATTTCTAAGTTTTTAATACATAAAAATGTTAGCAATGCAATTGTAGCAAAGAAAATACCCTTTTTGTAAACATTTAAATTTAAATTATAGCATGTAAATATTGATGATTTTTCAAAATAAGAAAACTTCTATTTACTTGTTTTACGTCTGACTTAATAAATTTTGTAGTCATTTATAAATCAATCTAAAAGTTAAATAACTATCCTCATTCCTGTACATTTATGTTAGTATATTGAAGGAAATAAAGTATCCATCTATCTACCTTTACATTTTATTTTAGACTGACCAATGAGATTTACCGATTTCAGTTTGTAATTTTAAAATGACCAATGAAAATTCTTCTTATATTCAGTCCTTCCCTGTTAATTTTGCAGGAAAACAAACTGAAAACAGACGGATTTCGTCAGAACAAGTAACGTATGAATACAAAGAACTGCCACATTACCTGTCTTTGCGCATGCGTATAAAGAGATAATGTCTCACAGCCAATCAATGTCATCCAAAATACAAATGGTACTCCAGAAGTCTTTATGCCCCTATATCTTTGAATCTGCTGAAGAAATGCGGTCCATAGCTGAAATTGATAAGAAAGACAGATTAATTTCTGCATAGCTGAATCGAAAATGATTCAAAAATACAGGTCAACTTTTGCAAAAGAGCCCCCCAGTAGAGCAATACTCATTTTACAAGAACAAGAAGGTTTTGAGAAAATATTTAAGGAGATGTTATCAAAGAATTGCATACAGGCGTTAAAAGGCTTGTAAAAAGGCATTTAATTATGCTTGTAAAAAGGTTTATGAAAAGGCTTGCCAAAAAGGCAGATAAAAGAAGGGTTTGCAAAAATGTATGCTAGAATGATTGCTACAAGGCTTGCTAAAAGGCTGATGAAAATATTGCAGAACGACAAATTTTAAAAATGCTTATTCGTCATGTAGTTGAGTGTTTCGAGAATTTATACTAGAATACTGTAGCCGGCTTTTTAGATTTGTCGTGTGACATGCAGGCACTTCAATCCGGTCCCCTATCAAAATTGAATATATTTTAGTTTTGCCAAATTTTCACCGTCCGTCTGTCGTATGTTGAACTGTGCTTGAAGGGGCTTAGACGGTAGTTTGCACTGACCACTACCGTCAGGCTCAAACAGGGCCTTCATTTATTTTCATTTTAGGTGGCGTTCTGTAGTAATTCTGTCTTTTTCTATTCTAAAAAATCTTGTTAAATTTTCTTTCAAGGCTTACAAATTGGCTGATTAATTAACATTAACTACAATATTCGTCTGTATTATAAAGCGTCTCCATATTTTTTACATTTTAGTTGGGGCTTCTTTGGCCGAATGGTTTAGGTCATTGACTTTTTTTAGTTAAGCTACAGTTTGTACAAATGTATGTACGTATGTATGACAATATATTATAATCTTTTATGTGTTATGAATTTTTGAGATAACAAAGCAGAGGATGAATATTCATAGAGTAGTCAGTCCTTTTGGATAAATTATAAATTATACAGCTTATCAAATATTATAATACGAATGCATGTACATGAACATGATATGTATACTCTGGTATACATGTACCTTTATTTCGTATAAACATAAAATTACTTTTTTTTTGTAATGGAATGGTTCACACGGCTATTATGCTGAAGTGGGGCAAAGCATAAATAATCTTAATCCTTGAAGAACAGTTTGTTTGTTTGTTTGTTTCATTTTACGCCCTTTTCCAACAGTATTTCAGTCAAATAGGCGGGTAGTTTCCTAACCATCGTTCCTGGAGAGTTACACCAGTACTAGACTACCTTCCTCCGCGCTAAACTACCAAAGCATCTCCCGGGGATCGAACCAAAAAAAAACATGTATAAGTATGTTGCCCAGAAGTCATATGTTTAAGATAGCTTAGGCCTTCATTTTCTATATATTTTTTAAATGTTTGACTGTTGTGTTTTTGTATATGAATTGATAAATTTAACTTAAATTTAACTTAAGTCGGCAGAATGATATCGTTATACCTCGACTAATTTTTCGCAGTTTTGGTATATACTCGAACTTAAAATTAAAGAATATTTTTGTCACGTGTTTGCGTGTCTTCAAAGTGACGTCATTATTTCAGAAAGTAACAATATGGCGACTTGCATATGATAATAAAGGTCCTTTATAATCAATCAGAAAAAGTACCCAAACGAAACAATAACAACAACAAAGACAAACAACTGCCCCATCTTTCCCACTCCCCACAAACAGCACCTCCAATACAAACACTCCCACCCCTACGACATCGTCCCTCCCAAAACAACACCCACGGCAACTTACGACTGTGAGAAACTTTATAGCAGTTGCTGTATACGACGCAGCGGAGATAGATATTTCGCTGTCACACGCATACCCGTCATGTTCTTGAAAAATCAACTGTAGAACTACTGTACATAGTATAAGAAACGAGCATATCTGAAAATAATAAACAAAAAAGATAAAACTACCGTACATATCATAAGAAATGAACGTATCCGAATATATATTATCTTAATCATGATACAAATCTTTGTACGAAATAAAAAAATGTTATTATTATGTATGGGTAGATTTAATACAAGGTAGATCGAACTTTTTGAAGTTAGCACATTAACAGCAGAAATGGTCATTATATTTAACATCACAACCATAAGATTAATCAACTAGGATATTGTAACGCAACAACTGTATGTACGTACGAGAAGTAATATGAAATCAAACAAGAAACTTTACGAGAAGATCAAATCAAACAAGGAACTTTACGCGAAGATCAAATCAAACAAATAACTTTACGCGAGAAAATCAAATCAACCTTTACGCGAGAATATCAAATCAAACAAGAAACTTTACGAGAAGATCAAATCAAACAAGAAACTTCATGGAAATATCAAATCAAACAAAGGTAGATCATTTTGATATATAATACTCACAGCCTTTGAGACGCTTATTTTTGACAATGGTAATGGCGTCAGACGTTTCCCATGATACATGTAGATCAAGAAAAATGGAGACATTATCCACAGAAAGGCACACGGGCCCCATATGAGAACTGTGTCTAGAAAACATGACGAAAATACTGGAGTAGCAACGTCTAGTGTTGAACGATCCTGCAGGAAGAAAACGTCTTTGGAATAAAATAATTCCAGTGCAAATGTAAGCAATACAGTCTTAACTGCAGTAATAGGTGGTCACTACCCCCCTCACCCACTCTAGGACCCTCCTACCTCTCCAAACCATGTAAACTGCAGTATGTGTTCATTTGAAACATGTTTTAATATTTGGTATATGCTTTTAATTCAATTTCCTTCATTTCTTCATTTCTCACAAATAATGAAAAATTGATACTAAATAATCATTAAAGTATCAATTTTTAGCTCACCTGTCACTTTGTGACAGGGTGAGCTTTTGTGATCGCTTTTCGTCCGGCGTCCATCCGTCCGTCTCCCGCCGTCGTCTGTCCGTCCGTCGTCCGTAAACTTTTACTTTAAATGACATCTCCTCATAAACCACTCACCCAATTTCATCCAAACTTCACAGGAATGTTCCTTTGGTGGTCACCTTTGAAAAATGTTCAAAGAATTTAATTCCATGAAGAACTCTGGTTGCCATGGCAACCAAAAGAAAAAACTTTAAATATCTTCTTCTAAAAAACCCAAAGAGCTAAAGCTTAGATATTTGGCATGAAACATCTTCTAGTGAGTGACTACCAAGTTTGTTCAAATAAAACCCCTGGGGTCAAAATTGGCCCCGTCCCAGGGGGTCATTGATTTTCCCTATATGTATAAAGTAAAAACTTAAAATCTTCTTTTAAAGAACCCAAAGAGCTAGAGCTAAGATGTTTATCATGAAACATCTTCTAATGGGTGTCTACCAAGTTTGTTCAAATAAAAGCCCTGGGGTCAAAATTGGCCCCGCCCTAGGGGGTCATTGATTTTCCCTATATGCATATAGTAAAAACTTAAAAATCTTCTTTTAAAGAACCCAAAGAGCTAGAGCTAAGATATTTAGCATGAAACATCTTCTAGTGTGTGTCTACCAAGTTTGTTCAAATAAAAGCCCTTAGGTCAAAATTGGCCCCGCCCCAGGGGGTCATTGATTTTCCTATATGCATATAGTAAAAACTTAAAAATCTTCTTTTAAAGAACCCAAAGAGCTAGAGCTACGATATTTAGCAATGGATGTCTACCAAGTTTGTTCAAATAAGAGCCTTGTGGTCAAAATTGGCCCTGCCCGGGGGGACATTGATTTTCCTTATATGTGTATAGCAAAAACTTAAAAATCTTCTTGGAAAAATCCTAATAGCTAGAGTTTAGATATTAAGCATGAAACATCTTCTAGTAAGTGTCTACAAAGAATGAAAGATTGTTCAAATAAAAGCCCTGGGGTCAAAACTGGCCCTGCCCCAGGGGTGTCATTGTTTTTAAATATATGTGTAAAGAAAAAACTTAAAAAATCTTCTTTTAAAAAACCTAACGAGCTAGACCTTAGATGTTTAGCATGAAACATCTTCTAATGGGTGTCTACCAAGTTTGTTCAAATTAAAGCCCAGGGGTTTTAAACTGGCCCCGCTCCGGGGGGGGGGGCTATATACAGGTGAGCGACTTCAGGGCCATCATGGCCCTCTTGTGCGGGGGGGGGGTGTGGGTATTGACAAATCAACGCGCCGAACGCCAATGCTAGAAAATAGACTTGTAGGTTCGATTTGCTCTTTACTAGTGGTATCGGTTTGCTAAAGAGGCTTTTCCCACTAGTACTCAATAAGAAGAATGAAACAATAAAGAAAAAAAAGAAGAGATAAAATCTGCAGAAGATCATGAAGTAAAAATGAAGTAAAAAATAGGGAAGAATAAGTAGAAAAAATGAAGGAGAAGATAATGACGAAGAAGAAAAGGTAGAGAAAAAATGAAGAAAAAAAACTATGGAAAAAACGTAGGGGAGAAGATAATGATGGAGAAAAATTAAAGAAGAGAACAAATGTGGAAGCAAAATGATCGAAAAGAAGAAAAAGGAGAAAATAATCATGAAGAAGAAAATGAAATAGGAAAATGAAGAAAAGAAGTAGAAAATAATGATGCAGAAGAAAAAGAAGGAAAAATGAAGAAAATGATGAAGAAAAAGGAAATGGAGAAGATAATGGTAAAGGACAAAGGGAGAACAGAAGAAGAAGAAAAAATGATGAAGAAAGAGGAGATAATGATGAAGCAGAAATAGAAGGGAAAAATGAAGAAGAAAAATGGGATAAAAAAAAGAAGAAAAAGAAGAGAAGACAATGCTGAAGAAGGAAATAATAATGATCACCATCATCATCATAAAGAAGAAGAAAAGGGGTTAGTCAACTTTGAACTTACCCAGAATGGTACATCACCACAAAAATGATACAGTATATCTCTAGCCTCACTGTTGTTAAGTTCCATATTCATTTATTCATTTAATAATTTAATCCACTAATTTATACACAAAATAACGTTATATAATATATATAGTTTTAACCTCTTGATTATTTTTACTGATTATTTTAACTACTTTAGTACATGCTCGTATTTTTTTTATTCAATAGTCTAAAAATCAGATCCGATTCAGGTATACAAGGAAACAAACTTGTTGTAAAAGTAAGGCGAAGTTCACATTTGCGAAATTTCTTTATTCCGCATCCAGCTAAAGTATGCCTCCGTAGAATCTCGACGTGACTCGGGTACTAATCAACAACGCATGGTCATAAATATGTACATATACAAACTTAATAATAACAACCTATGTTAAGATATTATATATGCATTCTATAATATTTTATAATATTATCGAATAATATTCATACTCATAACTCCTAACGCCGGTGTGTTCGTCGGTATAAATAATTAGGTCCGTCATGATTCTCTGGTACTTCTCTCCCCTCGGTACGTGTACAACGTTGAGAAGACACAATGCATCGGCAGATGATTGAAGAACCAATGCTACGTGTAAGACGGCAAGTTCGCATGTTTTCTACAGCTATGAGTTACGTTTAAGGCGGCACGACTTAGCTTGTATGGAATTAATTACCGGTGTCCTGACTAAAGCCGAGGGGAGCGGCCCTACAAAGAAGGGAGAGTCGACGAGGATTGGGTATTAAGGAGCGTGAAAAGTTTTTGTTACTTTGTACTCGTTAGTATAAGAGAGATAAGAAAAGATTTACCTTGGTTCGATAGATAAATTATTCGAGTACATATTGCATAATTCCTTTTTATTTATGCTGTATCGTTTAAAAATCTGCAAGGCGTAAACCCTGTTTGGGCATAGACACTTTCTTATGAAGTTATTAGACCCTTGTCTTAGTGTAATGGGAATGGACTTAGAATTCATTTCTGACTTAGGATAAATGTTTTCTACCACCAAACACATATTTTGTGAACATTCAATGAATCGTACCCCTTTGTCATATATTTGAAAGACTGTGTGATATATTTTGATTTTCCCATTTACCAGTGTTTTTTTGTTGTGATTCTAATGAGTGGAACGATTTTAACGATATACTATGCTCATCCTTGGGTAAAATATATTTTTTATTTTATGCTTTTCAGTGGATTACTGATTTATCTTTGATATATTCACAGTGAAAATTATCAAAATATAATTTCACACTTTTCAATGACGAAACTACTTTTTTAAGATTTCCCTATGTGGTACCTCAATTTTATTTTTGCTGACAATTCTGACAATGTCAGGCTGCTGTTAAGCTGAAACTGATAAATAACTTAAATGTCAAGAGTAATAAAAAGAAGAAAACTTACTTCTATTCATTCAAATTCCAATAAACAAATTTCGTCTCTAATTTTTTTTGTTTCATTTTTACATTCTGAAAAATACATTCCTTCCACATGCAAAACTGCTCTTGCTGACATTTGGGCATATTAAAGTATCCTACGAGCAATAACTGCCGTATGCTTTATGAAAACTTGAAAAGCAATGACAGCCATCCCCGAAGAATAAGTAAACAACCCAGCGTTCCTGAGCCAGCCTTTGAAGTTTTCCATTTTCCTTGCTGCTTTTTGAATGATTTCACATCTGTCAACACTTATTTTTTTGTTATACAATCCTCAAATAAGTTTTCTTTCTTCTAAAAAGGTGTATGACTAACAAATCCAAATGATATCCCTCTAAATCAAACACAATTATTTTCCTTCCGTGAAATACACAACTTTAAAAAATGGCTGCCGCTAACATTTAACAAAGCCAGGTCTAATATAAATTCGCAGTAAGTAAAAGAAATATGGATGGATGGTTGGACTTTTTTTCTACAAGAATTGTTTGTTTTTATCATTAAAACAAGCGATCATTCATATTTTTTTAATAAAATGAATAATATCACCGTCATTTAACGTTGATTGTCGAACTATTTTTTCAGCTCACGGCTTCTTGTATTTAATGAGAAATTCCGACTAAATGGGGCTCTCACTGGGGAAACCAGTTTTTAATATTTACGTTAATATTATGGAAATTTCGTTTTAACTTGTTTTTAAGCATAAAATAAAAAGAAAATTGGTTTGATTGTTGTGTAAGATGTAATTTTATTTCATCTCGTGAACTTTAAAAACAGTATTCTCACTCGTGGCAACGCCACTTGTGAGAATACTGTTTTTAAAGCCCACTCGATGAAATAAAATTTCATCTTACACACAAACAAACAAATATCCTCTATATCTTAGAAATGTATTGAAATCCATGAAATCCTTACTGAATATGTATAATTTTGATAAAATAATGAATAAACTATGTATGGGAAGCTGCATTCCCTATAACGGGCCAAGTAAAGTTGGTCTTTTTTAAAAAACCCAAAAAACTGCAAGTGTTCTTAATGACACTATATATTCATTTTGTGACCTCTTATAGTGTGTAGAGTTCAAAACATAACATATCTACTTTAAATGAAGTCGAAACATGTTTTTTTTATGCATATAAAGTGACTGTGTAGCTATTATTAATATTTTAAAAAATAAAATTTGAGCATGGTATATCTTTAAGTTATAACTTTTCAGATTCCTTTTAATTATTGTCAATTAAATCGATAAAAATATCACAGAATTTCAATATGAAACTATTTAGACTTTAAACAAACAGATAAGACTACTACAAAAAATGAAAAAAGGGAATTTTCGGTACCCATTACTGACTAATAATATAATGGAAAAAATTGCAAGCACCCCCTTCTTGTTGAAAAATTGGTATAATTACCAATTTAAAAGGAATTTATTTGTACTAATTTGCCACTATTTTTATAACAGCTTTCTATTGAAAGGGTATTTTAAATATTTTTCTAAAGTATCATAAATTTAGAACAAAAAATAATTGTAACATTTTTTTATGCCTATCGAAATATCTTTGTAATTACGAATCTTATAGTGCAGATGCACGGACATTTTACATTTAAAATGATTACTGAGTGTAACTTTGAATTCAGAATGAATAACACATTTAAAAGAAATGCGTTTGTGCTTTCAAAATCTTACACGTCTTTTGAAATCTCTTAACCTGTAGCCGAAATAAAATCTTATAATGGGGGCTGTATTTACTGTTTTTTTTTTTTTTTTTTTTTTTTTAAATGACTGTAAACAAATGCCCTATTTAGACCCCAAACACTTGTTTTCCTGTGAACAATGGTGTTAAAAAGTGATCCCTTTTCGGCACCAACACTTATTTAATAGATACATCATAAGGGTGCCAGAGGGTGGATGTGCCCCCTTCTGCTTCGGGTTGAAGGGGTCAGCAGACCGCCTCATCTCCAAGAAACTTTTGGACTTGTGAGAGGCTAAAAATAGCCTCAGGCCAACCTTGTGGTAACGTGTAAGCAACGCTGAAAATCCTTTGACTCTATATCACTCCATTGAGAAGTTGCTGCACTTCAGATCGGATTTGATTGAAAAATCAACGCAAAATAGTAATTTTTGATAATTTTGAGATGTCCTCCCGTTGCCATGTTAACAGAAAATTTAAGATTGAGTATGCCGTTACAAAGGCTATGGTCCAGTTAACATTTGTGCCAAGATTGAACAGTATTGAAGTTTTTTAGTTTATAGTTTCATAACAATTTGAACTTGTAACAGGAGACTTTTCAATGAAAACAGCCATTTTTCACAAAATGCTGATGAAATAATGGGTTAATATTTCAGAGTATAAAAAGTTTATTTATACACTCTTTAATCGGTAATCTTTCCTTTAGCAAATAAAATTTAAAAAATAAAAGAAAGATTCACACAGGTATTTTACTATTTTTAAACACTGGCATGGGTGTATCAAACTAGATGGTTTTGTTCAATAACTTTATAAAGTTGTGTTACATGTAGTAGTTGTGATTAAAACGATATTTCACTATATATTACATTATATTGAAAAATTATCTAATCCCAAAACCCCAACAAAACCTATGTTACTCACTGGTAAGCACAAAATAAATGATTTTCACGCGTTACACTTGTTATTATTAGTGACATTATGCCTATCCAAGTGTGTAAATGAGTGAAAAGGTGAAAGTCAAAATAAGTTTTCATTTTGCCATAATTCCTTTTAATAAAAACAATTATAAACAACGCATGGATTCAAACGATCTTTTTTGTTGTTGTAAATATCCATTAGAATTTACCTGTAGTGTTCATTTAATAAAAAGAGTGGGACAGTCTTTTTATATTTAGGCAGATTTTAAAGATTTAATTAAAACATTTTCCATTTGAATCACCATTTCAACAATCAATATTTTGAAATGTATAGTCAGTTCAGCTCAACATGACTATGAAAATATAAGCATAATGTCACTTTAAAACCAAAACGAAAATATAACATATTGCTATACATGTAGTACTCTGAAACTCTTTCGGAGTCTGTGTGATCAGCTTTATGCTAATTAAGAGGCAATTTAGATCTGAAAGTATTTTTTACTCGTTTTTCAATTAATTTATTGTTTTTTATTCATTAATTTGTTAATAAAATTTTAAACAAATTTATCAATTGGCTAATTAATTAAGAAAAGAATAAATTCATTTATATTTACTTTAAAGTGAAAAACAATACACATTCGATACTAAAGTACTTATATATTTTAGTTTAAAGGTTAACAGATAATTTAAAAGTCAATAAAGAATAACAATAAAATTGATTGTATTGTACACGTTTTTGAAGCCCGTCATTATTATTTCGAATGTGTTTATTATGTAGCATTAAAATCCATTACAACTAACTCGTGGTCAGTTTAAGAAAAGTAGAAAAAACAACACAACTAACTCGTGGTCAGGTTAAGAAAATAACAAAAAAAAAACAACCTTAAAGTTTGATTTGATATAATACACAAAACACATATAACATAAACTTTCTATCAATAAAAATCAACTTGGGCAAATAAACTGAAATAAATAAAAAAAATAAAGGACAAAATACTCGAAATCATGCAGAAAATCGATATCTAGTCCGATTATAACCCGATTCGTGTTAAAAACGCTTCAGTCTCATACCAAAACACCATTAAGCTACTGACATGATCATGAAAGGCAACATTAAAAAACCTAAAAAAAACCTCAAAAAACACAACTGTCTGCACTTACGTATTTTTTTTGCTAGTTTTATATGGTATTGAAGATGATATAAGATTTGTCGTAACCATAACCCATAATGTTGAACTTATAATTAAAGGTTTCAAAAACGCAAAAGGAACGTTCAACTTAAAGCAAAATATTACGATACTGTTAAAAGTACAATGGGTTTTTTCTTTGTTTCACAGAAATAATTGGTTTCTCACATGCAACCATAATTTGTTTTCATTTAAAGGAAAGAAATTTGTAGATAATTTTAAACAGATAATTTCTTAAATTAGTAAAGAAAATGACGTTAAATAAGGTCTTAATTATTAGGCTTTGAAAGAAACAAATAGGTACGGATGTACTTCCTTTATTTGAAAAAAAAAACCCCCAGATAATCATAAAAGGATAGAAGGTGTTCTTCACTTTTTAAAAACTGCTATCACACATACAGCCTTCATGTGGAATTTATCATATTAGTTAAGCATAGTGGACAAAAATGATAATGGATAAAATATGTTACAGTTACTGTAGCTTCATATTTCTTATTTGTTCCCTCAGACTTGCCGTATGTTCAAACATTCCAAATGCCGAAGGTATGATTTTTATTAATTTTCTTAAGTTATATAATCTTAAGTTCGATGCATTTTTCTTTCATTTCTGTATTGTGATAATATTAAATGTCTCCATGCATCTTAAATGTGTTTCTAAATAAGTTGTATTTGTAATGAATACCATATGAAAAAAAGTGAAATAGAATAGCTAAGGACTGTCGAAAACGGCAACATTGAAAATGTTGCCGGCACAGTTTAATTTAGCCTGTAAATCGACGGTACTAGCAAGTGCAAGCTACAGCAGTCCATGTCCCTTACGCCGGCTACAGCAATGTTAAACATTTATACACACATTGGTGACCTTTTTTAATTTACGGACATCAGCAGATTTGTTCATTTGCCTGTGATCATGAACATTCGATGTGGCACGTAAATGCCTTTCTATGAAAAGCGGTGTACGGTACCCAGATAAAATAATGCGTGTGCCCTAAAAGGGAAAAATAATGGGCAGTTCTAAATAAAATTGAATTTTTTAAGGGTTCAGAGGTTATGACGAAAGACTTTGCATATCACAGACAAGCTGTCAACATTTCATAATTACTAAATAGATAAAAATCCACATGAAGGTAAAAGTTATAGACACAACTAGAAAAAGCCAAATTTGAAAAAAATAGGTTTACCATAAACGCAAAATAAATGTCGTGTTGAACGATCTTCAAGGAATTTCAAGCTTGTATTGGCCTCCTAAATACAATCTCATTTCTTGATTTTATTTTTATAAATATTATTAAAAAGATAAAAAAGCCACATGAACATAATTGTAATAGACCCTTTATCAACTAAATTTGAGTAATGGACTCGCCCTTTTTGAAATCTTTAACAATCAATTTAAATTTTAAGCAAATAATAAAACAGAGTCACCAATAGTAAAACAACAAAACTACACCGATGTGGAAACAAGAGTGGCATGATACAAAGGCATATATTTCTCGCAGGTTAAGGGTTAAAACTAACTTTGTGAAATCATATTTGCAATGAATAGTTCTAGTATGTTGATAAAAAAAAGAATGACCTTCAACTGAAAATTAATCGGACTCTCCTGTTTTTTCTTGTGCTCGTGATTGACTGTTATAACGAGATAATTTTCTTTTTGTGGCTGAAATTAGGATGTGCTTATCTTGTTCATAAACAAATCAAAGCGATGCATGACAACAGAACGAAGTTTTTGTAGTTTTTACTAAAAGGGAAATAAATTAGGATGTACCTTTTGCATTTACCACTTTTACCAGAACTATCTTTCAATAGATAATATGTGATTTAAGTACAGAATCAGGCCCCGTGTTCACAAAGAAAATATCAGGATCAGGATCAGTTGATCCTGATTTTATTTTCATTGTTTTATAAAACTAAAACTGACCGTATTATGCTAGAGTCAAATGGAACATATTCAAAATATATATAATTGCTTATTTGCAAAGAAACCATCCAATTATGGGATAAAATCAACAAATAAGAGAACAAATGCAAAAATAAACGGATCAAAATGAGGATCAATTTTAGGATCAAGATCAAAATTTGGATCAACTGTAAAATACCTATTTCTTGTAAAAAAAACAATAAATTCATTCTAAAATTTCATAAACGTGCTATTTCAAGTCCAGTTTTATCAAGTTAATACTGAAAATTCAATCTAAGAGAATAAATAATGGAGAATATTCGAGTTTTTAAATTTGATCCTGATCTTGATCCTGATCCTTAAATCTTTGTGAACACGGGGCCAGGGTATAGCCATTTATAAATGCAACATTTTCTTTATATCTGTAACATTCACTCTTGTTTACATGTTTACTTTTTATGCTTGATTACATGGTCTATCCAAGTCCTGCCAGTCATAAAAATAGAATATGTGTGTAACATTACGTATATAAAGACATATAAACCTTTTAATTTACTTGGATACAGAATCTTGTGAAGAGTCTTTGGATCTTACAAATCCGTACCAGTACGATTACTACAGGACTTGGAGTATATGGTGGTCATCTTCATGGAGATGGTTCAATATGACTGTATGTGGTGGACATATGCAGATTCCAGTAAAGGAGAGTGTGGATAAAGACTGTTTTACGACAATGGGAAATGTATTTGCACTAACAGGTAATTATCAAATTAAGATGAATTGTTTAATAATAAAACAATATATAGTCATGTTGTATCAGATATAATATCAAACTAAGAAAGAAATATCTATGTATGTTGTTGGAACGTGACTTGATCAATATATAACATATGTTTATATGGCAGATAATAAAGCGTTGCAGATCAAAATATTATTGCTCATCATAATAAATCACTTTAAACTTAATCAATGTTTTTTTTTCATGAAATAGTTTTAGAATATCTAAATGATAGGTTTCTATTGTTTTAGTTGTTATTTGAAATACTTATGAAAAATGTTGCTACTGTAGCCCAATCTACTTTTATCAAAATGTTCAATGAAATCACAATGTATAGAAAAGAAAACATAAATGACGGTAGCTTACGTGCGTATTTACAATCATGGTCAAACATGACATGGCTGTAGTAATACATGACCGGAATGAATATAATGTTGCAATAGTTTTGTCCTATTGTTGTCCGAAGATGCCTTCTTACACTTGGAAAAGTTTGCATGATACATAGTTAATTTTCAATGTTCCGAATTCACTCGAACATTGTCACGAAGACCACGATTTCAAATAAGTTTTTGGATAGGCGGCTTTATAAAACCTGTTATAACTTCACAGTGTATTACCGTTCACAATATATTTTGTTTACCTGTTGCGCTTATTTTTGAAATTATTACTATAAAAATGTTTGAAACCCATGATCAACTCGGAAACCCCGAACCAATTTTAGATATCGGAGTAAATCGATTGTAAGCTTTTGTTGAAAATGTGTTGAAAACAAACTTTATTTCAAAAGATATCTTGAAAACATTTTAATGATTAAGTTTATGCTTAAAACAATGAGAGTTATTTTATTGCATAGGTATTACGCGTCGTTTTGTCCTATACTCATAAATCTTTTCATTTTATTGTTTAGAAAAGCATCCTGATATTGACGATATAACTGAGAACATTATTGAAGTACAGGCTTGTACTATAAATGAGAATCGAGACTGTGCATGGAACACGTATGTCTTTATGAGGAAATGCAATGAAAACTTATTGTATAGTTTTCCCTGGTACTCTGAAGCAAATCTTGATATATGGAACTATACATGCCTTGGTATGTGAAACAAACTGAAAATGCATCAAATCTAACGATTATTTAGCAATAAATATATTTCTGATTTTATCTATTTGATATTGTAGAAACATGCATTGTTATTTTAAAAGAATTTCTATACGCAAGACATATGCGAATGTTTTTGTCCTTACATTTATATTTAAGTTGAATTCTTTAAGACCAATATATACCACAATAAATCATCATAAATCATCATTCAAGTAACCTATCACAAACCTTTTTGTAATATTACTTTAGTTTATAATGAAAATAATCGTTGTCACCCTTATCATCATTAAAAAGATCTTGTCAAAATTGGATAAAAGAAAAAAAAATTATATATAGATTCAACAGCCTATATTTTGTGCGCTTTTTCAGACAGAATATATACAGAATGTAAGTAGATTCTATTACATTTATTGATACAACTTTTCACAACTATTAAATTAAATTTGCTTTGGAGGATTTTTGGCGTACTTCGTTAATATTGGTGAGGATACATTTCCCTTAAAATATATTCTTTATGTAATCACAATTAACTCTTGATACTGATAAGCGTTTTGGTTTGTTGAAGAACCACAAGATTAAATTGTCTTACTATATATATAAACCGTATAATTATAAATGTATGTTCAGCTGGTGTATAATACTGTTATTGTTTGATATGACTTAAATATTCAAGTCTATCGGCCGAAGCCTGAGATGAATATCACATAAGGAAGGTCAGTATATTTGGATATTCAACGAAAACTTCATAAATAACTGTTTTAATAAATACTTTACAAAAATTAATTTAAATTCTTAATTTAGCCCATTACCCCATGAGAATTTTGCAAAAATGTCTATTTTAATTGAAAAGCATTTACCGGTTCAAATTGCTATGAAACTATAAAAAATGCTTCAATACTCGTCAAACTTGCACAAATGTTGACTGGACCATAGCCTTTGTAATGGCATGCCTAATATTTAATTAATTGTTAACATGACAACGAGGGGACATATCAAAATTGCCAAAAATCACTATTTTACGTTGATTTTTTCCATCAAAACTGAGTTCAAAGTGCTGCAACTTCTCAATGGAAATGGATTGAGATAGTGTCAAAGGTTAATCAGCTTGTTACACATTACGTTAAGGTGAACCTGAGACCATTTGTTCTACTCTCCCAATACCAAACTTTTCTTGCTGTTGCCCCCCTCCCCCTTCAAAACCCTAAGCAGAAGTGGGCACACCCCCCTCTGGCACCACCACCTTATGCATTTTTTTGATAGGGGATGGCCCAAAAAAATGTGATCACATTTTTTAACAATATTTCTCAAACAAAAACACGTGTTTGGGGTCTAAATAGGCCATTTTTTACTATTTTGAGGCCTCAAAGTGGGGGAAGGTGTTAAAAAGCGTGTATATATAGTAATGGATTTTCAAAGTTTTCTGATTTTTTTCCACATAAATATGCCATCAAACGTAGAAGTTAATAACTGGTTTGAGATATAAGGCCAAACTCAAATCACTACCTGGTATAGATTTGACACCATGTGCCCCCCAAAAACATTTGTTAAACTTCTTTGATACTTTGATACACAGTGTTAGAAACTTTAGATTTTAATGTGAAGTTTTGTAATTCAGCAACAATGTTGCTTGTTGTTTCTTCGAAAAGTACGAAAAGTACTGAGTATACCCAAAGAAGATTCATCAGCATAATCCGTATCATGTGATGACTACAAAAAACTGACTGTGGAACTTGCAGGTTTCAAAGCAGAACGGAATCTTTTCTTTGCCAAAGCTCGTTTTTCAGCTCGACGGATCTTCTTTTCACCGTCGCTATCGCTGGCGATTTCATACGACTCAAATTTAGTAACCGTATCCCAGCTGCCAAGACTTTTATAAGCCTATTTCATGAGTTAACTCCTGTGAGTCTTGCGATTCAAACAAGTTTATCTAATGATCTTCTCTGTTCGTTGTTTTGAATAAAACTGGAAACTGACTTTAACTGTTAAATAAGTCCCCGAATTAATTCAAACTGTTTCCGGCTACTGGTCCACATAAAGTCCCTATCGCAATAATTTTCTCTCAATTGTCTTAACTGTCTATCATTGGACTCTCTCGTCTCTTAATTCACGCTTAAGCGAAGAAAACCTATTTTCTAAATACACCTGAAAAGCGACCATAGAATCCGTAGAACCGTCTCTATCGCTACCACGTGACCGCCCTGCGTTTTCGTTATCACTGTCTATTTAAGACGGAAAATAAACACGTGAACGAAGCAATTAATTATCTTGAGTGATTTTAAACGCCTTTCGATAATTTTATAGAAATCCGATACGCTAGTTGATGCGCGAAAATATCGTGCGAGACAATCTCTAGCATATCTTTATAGCTATACTAAGAATAAATACATTTGTGTGCATTGCAATAAAGTCTGTTTTATGCGATATTACAAAATATATCCTATCCTTATCTCAGCGTACATTAATAAGCTTTTCTTAATAAAGATTTTCTTTCTTATAGTATCCTGCCAATCAGCGTTAACAAAACATACCGATGAAAACAGATATGATAATATCTTGAAACTTGCGCCTGATGATTTGTGTTGTTGGACGGACACATTTGTGGGAGGAAAACAATTTCGTTTACCATCTCTTGTGGACATTGAAATAATCTTTGAGTCATGCTCATTATCGGAAGAATGGGATTGGCATTACTTTTTGCAAGGTCTGTGTACTATAATGAAATTAAATAGTTTTATCATCGATTTTCAATTTTGTCAAAGAGAAAATGATATATAACCTTTTTATTATTATAAGGCCGGAGTGACATAATGAAATGGAAGGATAGACATCACAATTTTATGAAACTGTATTTTGAAGCTTTTTTAGCAAATATAAAATGTAAAATGTATTTGTATTTTGTAACATGTATACTCTTTTGCAGAAACATTGCCAGATGAAATAGGGGAAGACCCAGTGAAACTTGCTGCTTGCTATGTATATAATAGTGGCGGTTCTTATGTTATCAATTCTGATGATAACGGGAATTGTTATAATTATTTCTATGTTAGATCGTGCAATGGAAAACTTCAGTTTGATTTAACTGGATACCATTATACACAGGATAATATATGTTTGAGTAAGTCTTGAAAATAAATCTTTTTGAAGAAACATTTGAATTAATTGATACTTAAAAAGTATGAAATTTCCCCACATGACTTTAACACTGATTTTGTGATTTTATACAGTTGGGTATTTATTTGTTTTTTAATGGGTATTGCTTAATATTTTCAACAGGTTAAAATCAGTTAGGTGTTTCTGAGGTTTATTAATTTTAGATCAAGAACTGGACCTGCGATATTTTCGACCACTACATACAGGTTTTTAACTTATTTGACCATACGAAACGAATCTTCCTCACAGTCGCATTTCAATCTCTTATATTCGAACTCTTAAAATAATCAAGACCTGCACTCCTCCTTTGTATAAGACATTGTTTGCAGGTATTTAAGTTTTACGTCCCTGGTTGAAATTAAAAGAAATCGTGACAGTTACAGTTATATGAGGCCCAAAGTCCTAACCCAAGGAAAAAGGTTGCGCACGCCCGCCTAACATGGTCGCTTTTTAAGAATTTTGAACAAAAGGTCATTTTTTAGACAGACAATTAAATATCAATCAGTTAGCACAATAATTTAAGTAGACATTTACAAATGTCATCTATGAAGAAAGAGAAATATATAAATAATTTACTTCCATGGAATTATTCTAATGCCATTTACATGGTCATTTTTTAAAATTTTATTTTAAAAATTGTGAAGCTTTTAAACACTGACATCGAAATTTAGAAACCACATACTATTATTTATGTTTAAATATGTTCTACAAAATTTCTGTCCTTTGCTTTTAGTACATTACAACACTGTCAAAGTACAACCAGAGATACGCCATGAGGAAACATCAATGACAGAAGATGGGAAGGAAATGATCTTTTACACCAGCAGTCTACAGTATAGATGTTCATTTAATGCCGTGGAAAACATGCAATATAAAACAAACTGGTATTTTTTTATCTTTATAAAATACTTCTATTGCTTAGTAACACTAAAATCTTAAAAAATATCGTTAACATATGTAATAAAGAAATAATTAAGCATCATTCTAAACGTGTTTAATGTGAAATCATGCCCGTTAACTTGTTGCGAGTAGACCAACTACACGCTATTTTGGAAGGCTTTGCACAATGGATAATCTTATTCATTCCGTAAATTTATCATAGGGAGTAATGGCTAAAAGCACGGGAGGAATCACGTGTTTTTGTATAGTAATACCTACGAGAAAATGACGACTGCTGAGCCCCGGTAAGTACCTTATTATGTTTAAATAAGGTGACAATCGTTTCTTAAATCAAAAGAAAACCTAGCGTATCATATGCACGTTCATTTTCTTCAAATAACAATACAATGAGCAGTATCGTAAATTGTGTGGTTATTGAGAACATTGTTTGAATTGTGGGAAAATTGTACACGCAGCGATAGTAAATCACACGAAATTTGGTACCAAAATAAATGAAAAAAAGCTTTCTTTCTGCACTTAAGACACCAAATCAACCATTTTATTGACATCTGTTATCGTAGAATTCCATATAAAATTTTGTTCGAAGGTCCGTAGCCTACAGATGTTCTTTGCAAGTGTTTAGTAAGTAAAACGAACAATTTCTGGATAGTAAGTCGCACGAACACAAAAGAGTAAGTTTCACGCAAAATTTCCAATGGCATACATATACATTCAAAGAAAGTTATAGTTCATATGTAAAGAGATAAAAATAATTATTTCAATTATTCATGATCAAATATTTGAATTTTTGTCTATAGGACGAATGCTTATAAATACATGTATATCAAATGAACTTTTAATGGGATTTGATATCACACGGCTCAGTGTTATAGTAGTTATTTGACCTCTGCAGTGTCATGTGTGTATTGGCCCTCATTTTACTGTAATTAGTACAAGATGAACAAATGATGTGTCGTAAAGGTAGCAAAAAGAAAACAAATTAGTATATTGACTTCCATTAATACTTATTCACTAAAGGTATACCAATTGCCAAAAGAACCAAATATGCAAAAGATAGTTTGAGTATCTAGCAAATGAGTATGTTTTCGGAAACTGTAACCAGATACCAAAAAATAAACAGTTTTTATTAAGGTAGACCAGGGGTAATTGACACTATAAGGAACTGTAAAAATGACAACATAGGACAGTTATATGTCTTAAAGGTCACCTGTATGCAAAACTTAAATACAATTTACCATGTGGTTTTTGAGTAATGGATATATTTCTGAACTAAAACTTTGCTATAAGAGGGCTTTTTTCAGAAATGAGAAAACTCTAAATAATCTACAATATCATCATTATTAAATATGTTTTCCTATTGCTCATTGTTAAGAAACTATGATGGCACAAAGGTGACATGCGTGTGTTTTTATTTATCTCGGGGCCACGAGATACTATGTCGTGGCCACGAGTTACTTAGTCGTGGCCACGAGATAGTTAAATCGTATGATATTTTTAGTACTGCCTGAACGGACAACTATTTAAGGACGCATCTACATCTAGTCAAGTTTCTTAAATGTCACATTTAGATAAGCTACATAAATGGCCCTTTCAACATATTATCAGGCACATTTTTTACTGAAATCTCTTAATTAGATTTCCGGGAATTTATACCTTTGTATGTGCTAAGACAATCTATCATATTTCTATAAAATATGTAATTAAAAAAAAAACACAAAAAAGGAAAAATGATGCAATTAAATAAAAACAATGCAGTTAATGAAAGGTGTACATTCCTTTAAAATAGATGGACAATTTTAGAAAAATATATTTTGAGCTTATCAAATTCTTTATTTGATGAAAGATCTTCACTTACTTATAAACATAATTTGAAATCCCTATTTATTTTACTATAATTCAGTGCACATGGTTTTTGTCTATTTAATACCTTAATTTTTGTTTACCATTGGCTTTGTCAACAATATATTATTTAAAACATCATGAAAACTCATTTTTATTGATTGAATGTTTATGACCCCAAAGTGCGGTCGTTTGTCTGATGTAAAAATGGATATGTTCCTGTTTAACGCACTCTGGGGTCGGACCCCAAAGTGCGTTGGACCCCAAAGTGTGGTGTTACAAACCACTCGGCCATGGACGCCCTGAAAATCTTATTTACTTTCTCTATCACAAACAAAAAGTAAGAGTTTACGACGCAACACATTTGCACATGGTATGAAAATAAGCGTATTGAAATACATAACGTTTTAACAAAACTTCTTGGGTGTATTTATAAAATCTGCCAGTGTATAAATGAATAAATTCAATAAAAAACTTTGTATACCAGTTCTATGATGGCATTAAATATCAATGTAATATGGCGAAGGTCTTATTCTTTGCGTTTTTGGTCCAAGTTTCAGATACTGAAAAGTAAATGATAGTGTTAATAATATTTCTTCCTGCACAGTTATTTCTTTATATATCTAGTTCTACAGATGACGGATGTAGGTGCGATCTAATGTGAAAAAGGTATCTGTGGAACATATATTGTTGAGAACCAATGTCAATGTCTCATTTTTTAAAGTTAAGTAATATTTTATGAGATAATATGAATACAAATACATGTATTATGAAATAATATGAATTATAATAAAAATACTTTCTCGATATTTGTTTCTTTGTAACCATAGACGGAACACACTTGCAAATTGGTAAGCAAAATAATTATAAAATAGTTTCGTGACATTTAAGTAAGCTATTGGAAACTGTACGAGAAACTTACTATTTTGTTATCGTGCGACTTACTATCCAGAAATTGTTCGTTTTAATTACTTAACACTTGCAAATACATTTGTAGGCAACAGACCTTCGAACAAAAATTTATATGGAATTTTACGAGAACAAATGCCAATAAATGATTGATTTAGTGTCTAAAGTGCAATAAGAAAGCTTATTTCATTTATTTTGGTACTAAATTATATCGCTTCGTGCTCAGCAGTCGCCATTTTCTCGTGGGTATTACTAGACAATGTCACGTGATCCCACCCCCCCCCCCCGTGAAAAGCGCGGCTTAATACAATAACACATGGTCGCCAATAGAAATCAGATTTTCATACATTTTTATTCTCATCTAGATAGAAAAACCCATTATTTTTTCAAATATAAAATTTCACAATCCGATCTTTGTTATTCGTAATGTTTAGTGTCATATCCCTCTTTGCATTTTCCACATATGTCAATCACGTGACATATTTATAGGAATTATTTTTGCATTTTGTAGCAATTATAAAAGATATTCTTCTCATATTATAATATCATTTACAAGGTGACTTTGAGTAACATGTGATAATTTAGTTTTCCATTTTGTTCATCTTCAATAAATGCATGCACGCAAAAAAGGTCAAAATGACACATCTTTATCAACAACTAAAACCAATGTACATATATAAGAAATTAAAAAGATTAAATCAAATACATTTTCAGATATTTATAAACATGTTCTAAAAGATAGGAAAAGGCTTTTATTTCGGTTCTGACTTTTTTCAGCATTGTATTAGATTATTCATTATTGTATGTAAATTCTGTTTGTGAAAAATGTCTGAAATAATATAGCGTAAAACTAAATTCTGAATGTATGACATATTTTTACTATCTAGATGTTTTGCAATAGCATTTTGAGTTTGGAGCTTACATAATTTTGCTTGGCCAGACTTTCTTACTTGCATTTAAATATAGTTTTATTTATGTACATTTCTTTATATGTTAAAAAAACAAACACAAAAATACTTTTAATTTGTAAAAATTCACTCATTATTTAAGAAATTTGTTTAAATCACTTATTATACTTTCAGAAATTTCTTACCTTTAAAAAAGAGAAGATGATTTCAACTAAAATTAGCTTTGTACGGACAATATACTATAATTAGGGACTATTTATATGGAAAATATTCTGCTATAATTAAAAAAATATTCATGATTTAACTTAAATTAGCATTCTAAGAACAATTTACTATAATAAAGGAATATTTAAATGGAAAATCTTCTGCTATATATTTTTTTAAAATAGAATCACATCAATATGCTATTGTCGCAATTATAAGTATATATATTATAATATATAGTTGAAATTATAGCGAGAAAAAGAATGAGCAATGGCTTTTTCGATTTATATTGCAATTATTTATTAGCTAAACTATTACAATAAATGAATACAAATGTCTACCCGCTAACGGTTTTAACGAGTGAAACCGGTAGATATTTTTCTTCAATTATTATAATAGTTTTGCAAATGAATAATTGAATGTAAATCGAAAAATGTATCGCTTCATTGTTCTTTTTTCCACAATTTTTCCACTTATTATTTGAAACTTTTATTTTGAAATAATATATATGTCAAAATTGTAAATGAATCGACATGAAAGGCCTTTTATATGTACTTAACATATCTGGTTATAAATAACAAAGAATACTTATGCTTTTTGCAAAAAGGAAAAAAAAACAAAAACAAAAAACAACAACAACAACAACAAAAAAAAGATGTACATCATACAATCATACATTTTGTGTAAATGTGCATATATATTAATCGTTAATAAACAATCATAGGTATATAAACGGAACCTTTCAAGTACAGACGGGACCTTCTTCTAATATAGACGACATGGTATTCAAAGAGAAATATCTTACAAGTTTGAAACACGGATACGAGGTACATCATTATTAATTTTATTTACACTTAATCAGTTACATTATCTCTTTGAAAAGTATTGTGATCAGATAATTAGTTACGGCTTGCTTTTTTTTTTAATCACAAAAACTTATCAATACATCGCCATTTAAGAAATTGGAAATACAATGAAACTTTAAACATATTTTCATTTTTTATTGTAATTTTTTTTATCAAATGAAATAGAGTAAAGAGATTGCTTTTTATATAATACACTAGGTCCGGTGTGGTGTATTTCCTGCAGATGAAAACGAGACAATGGAAGCTCCGAGTGATACTTTTTATGCCGGATGGAAGGTTATCTAAAAGCTTTTTAATATTTTACTTAAAGTGATTAATGTCATCAGTTAAAGGATTTCTTTCAGATGCAAAATAATAACGCAGAACAAAATATCTCCCCGATGAATGAAACATTGATAAGTATTGACTTTCATTTTGATTTTTATGATAAAAAAGAAAGCAATAGAATCCATAAAAAACGACAAAATTAAAAAATGTTTTAAGTCATACTCGTGTGTTCAAACATTGTTTCAGATATCACACAAGGATATCATACTAAGTAAAAGTGGGGTTGCTAACATAACAATTGAGCAAACAATTCCCTTAGGATGTAACTACAGAGCTGAAGATGTAGCAAACTGCCTAGAAACAATATCGGTCCAGGACATTATAAATAATGCAGATGACTGCAGTTGTCGAATAACAGTACAAAGCTCCGATTATCCAAGTAAACCGTTTGTAGAAATAAAGGTATAACGAGCGAGTGCGAATCTTCATTTGTCTCAGATTTACCTATTTTGATTTTTTTAATTGTTTAGAATGATCGTTCTTCATTTTGCTTGAATATAAAACAACATCACAATCAAGATCTATATTTCTTCTTTTTTATTAATATAAAATCTACTCATAGAATTTTATTAGAATTTGATCATCCAAGACATGGATTATTTTTTATTTTAATTTAATGCTAAATGTAAAGCTTCATCTTTTGACATATTACACATATACTATTTATCTTACATATATTAGTCTATATTTGTACAATTATCTCTTCAAGAGTTTGAAGAAAGGTGAGATGTGGACAAAGAAAATGTACACAGCACAACTTTCATCTATAGACAATGATTATGATGATCAGACCGCTTTTGACCTTCAAATAGTATTGACGTACAATAGCGTCGCTGGAATACCTGTCACACAATCGGTAAGAAATCTTAAAAAATATTTAGTTTATTAAGCAAAGTCCTTTATTGTGATTAATTTTTCTATGCTTATAACATGGTGATTCATCATATGAAATTGTTTTATTATTGAAACGTATTTAACTGATACTGAACTAATTTCCTTTTCAGGTGGTTGGTGAAGTTCATGTAAGTGAAAAATAGTTATTGAATATAGCAAAATATTATTATTGAACTATGAGCTTTACTTGTAATTAGCATTTGTAACAATCATTAAGGATACTTATGCATGATGACTTATAATTAATAATATTTTACGTGAGAAAGTTATTATTTGTATTTGATTATCTATGAACAATAACCTAAGGACATTTCTTTACAAAATTTAGTTTTTATTATTTTTTTTTAACTCAAAATAAGAGATTTCAATATTTTCCTATTGAGCATTCTTTAGAAATGGCATTTGAAACTTCTTCATCTGTTTGCCTACCAACCACTACAATCAAGAGGCGACTAACTTTTCATCACTGCCACTAGTGAGTGGGGTAACGCACGCTGTTTCATCATTAATGATGTAATACTAATGCTGGTTCCGACGTAACCTGAGAATGAAATTGACTCTATCTTCCCACTTGGACTTCTTTTTCACTTTTAGATATAAAATATTTTCTGAATTATTTACCTGTGTATTATTTCTGTAGCAGAAATTTAAAACAGTTATCCGAGTACATGTGTACTATTCAATTATCTTCTCTATGAAGTGTTACTATCCGTGTTTATCTTCCTTGAAAGCGCATTTCGGTGCGCAAAAATGCTATCAAAAACATTTTTAAACATTTTTATGCTTCATAAAGGTGGAAATTACGGATGTCAAAAGACACTGGAATAAAAGATGCTATTCCCACGTGGACCCGCATATGAAAACTGTTGACGGCATGTATGATACTGTTTTTTAAAAATCAAAAGATAATTCTTAGACCAAGCTCAAAGAAATATGAATATCATTTCATAATTGTTAGATTCTCTTTTTCTTTTCTTTTCCTTGAAATGTTTTCAAACATTGACAGTGTTGTTTAAGATAAGATTATTTTCACAAGTATGAAAATTACTTCAGTCCAATAAATAATTTAAAAACGTATACTTGTCTAACAAAATGATATATTTACTTTCTTCTGTTTCTTTCTAATTTGGTTTTCGAATTGTATTATAGGAAAATATACATTTGATTGTTAACTTCTTTCCCACATATTTCATTATAGACATTACGAGGCACAGAGAGAAGGGGACTACATATTGTACCTGAATGAGAAATTTTAAATAGAGGTTATTACAGGCGTGTTTTTTCTTTTTGATTGTTTTGCTGGCTGTTTTCTTTATTAATTGGATAATTTTTATCAATGATACTATATTATGTACATGCAATTGATGTTAAACATATGCGCACTGCTCCTTTTCAGACAATAACAAATTTTGTCACGAGTTGAGTTTACTTCATAGGAATGTTTGTATAATGGCCCTATTCTCTTCAACTCATTGCTTTTGAGATAATCAAAGAACGAAATTGATATATACACTTTTTGCGCCGGTTTTACAGAAACAATTAAATTATAATAAATGCGTCTTCCTTATGTCAACAAGCTGTGATCCTGTGTTTAACTTGTTTGCAGTCTTACTGCGATCACAACAATGTTTCCAAAAATATCATTTTGATTTGTTACAGGAAAATTTGATGTTTTGCCACCATAATTCAGCTTAAATCACAAAAAGTTCTTAAAAATAAAAATGTAAAAACTTAACTTAAAAACTTACATGTTTTGAAATTTCATATGTTAAATTTCTGTAAAGCCACATTTTGTTTTACATTCGACCAAATAGTTGTAAAAAGAATGACATGCCTTACTGTATACCTTTATCCTGCTTTTCCACCTAAGGTACAAACATCTGCAAGATATTGCTGGCATGGATACAAGGGTGGACCAGTTTGTGCCTGTGGAATAGCAATAGCTGTTGGTGCCGATCTTTTTGTCATCAATAGATGTCATGATAAACCTTTCAAATTCGATCTATCGTGCGGAGATGGTGGACTTATTGATATTGAACATATCAACGATTACAGATATCTGGTATGCATTTCGTTGTCTCATACGTCTTTTAATAATGCTTGTTGTTTTAACTGACTAAGAATAAACAAAGCATGATAATTTATAATGATAATAAATGCGTATCAATGCGAAAACAATAACAAATAATTTCGATATAATTATGAGTGCCAGGTTTGTTTTAGGTTCGAACACCAATTGGTACAATGATTGAAATACTTTTATGGGGTAACGTAATGAACATTGATGTGTACATGTCTGCCAAAGATTTTGGAAATGTGGCTGGACTTTGTGGAAACTTTGACGGGGAAAGATCTAATGATCTAGAACATAGAGACGGAACTATTTCTGATGATTACAACAGAAGTTATAAATTTGCCGATAGCTGGAGGTTCGTTGTTGTTTTATTCCCCAATTTATTTAAAATACTTTCACTTATTTATACCTTTTTAGATATTTTTGAGGTATTTCCTTGTATGAAAAACATTTAAGGTAAATTACCTTTCGACGAGGTCTATTTCTCCTACAAATCAAGTAATTAACTAACTTGATATATATCTATTTAGAGAGACCTTACTTGCTTGCATGATTGATAATAGTTTTTGTCATTGTCAACAAAGGGTTTCGTCGACTCAACTGTGAGTTCTGGACCTGTAGTGAAGGGGTCTGAAAAAGACAAGTTTGCGCTTATCAAAATATTTATTCTTGACCCAAACAAAACTTAGGCCTGCGCCAACAATTTCTCATTTTAAGTGCGCATACGTTTCGCAGATTAGCGGGGTAATTGAACAATTAGCAAGAAAAGATATTCAAAGAGGTAGGTAAGTGCTTTTATGTATAGGTGACGGCTATTGGATGGGGGATATCATATGAGTGTAATAATTGAAATAAAAACTACAGTAAACAAAAAGGGACATTGACCATTAAACATAACTCTTCAGAGACAAACATGAACACGAACAAAACAAAAAAAAACAAACAGAATTAGGCAATACAGGCAATGCATACTTGACCCTGTGACATCATTATAAGTATTCAATTTTGGCAAATGTTGAAGTGAAATTTAATAACTTTCAAAATAATATTCTAAGTGCCGTTAAAAGTTATCTACGAGGATTGATCAAAAAGTTCTCAGCCTAATGTACTTCCGATAGTCAGAGAACCCAACTAATGGTCTTACTTTTCAATATCAATCGCCTTCTACATGAATGCACTTTTCCCCACTTGTGCGTTAAATTCTTTTACCCTTCAAAATAGAACTCTCTATTTTGGACCTCAAAGAACTCATTGACCGCCTCCATGAGACGTTCACAGCTTCCAAAACGTCTACCACGAAGCTTGATTTTCAGTTTTGGAAACAGGTAGAAGTCAGAGCGGGCCAAGACCGGAGAATATGGGGTATGGGGAAGAATTTCAAAGCCGCAATCAGTTGCAGCAGCCATTGCAACTTGGGATGTGTGAGCTGGCGCATTGTCGTGCAGGATCAGAACGCCGCCTTGAGTCAGTTTGCCCCTCCCTTTAAGCGCGATTTCTTGACGCAGAATCAAATCGTCTGCAAAGTACGTACCGTTTATGGTATGACCTTGCTCAAGATAGTGAATCATAATTATTCCATGACTATCCCAAAAAAAAAATGAAGCCATCCTCTTCCCTGCTGATGGCACCCCATTGAATTTCTTCGGAGGGGTGAGCCAGAGTGCTAACACTGCATGCTCAGTTGTTGTTTTTTTATTCTGGATCGAAGTGATAGACCAATGTTTAATCTTGAGTTACGGTCCGATAGATAAAATCAGGTTCAACCTCGTAGCGAAACAAAAGATATCTTGAAATGTCAAGCCTGGTCCGTTTCTGGTCGTCAGTCAACTGTCTTGGGACCCATTTAGCGGAAACCTTTACATGCCATAGACATCAGTCGGAATTGCCTGAACTGAACCAAAGCTTATACCCACTTCCCTAGCCTCGCATTCTGTTGCACATGACAAGATCGTGCACAGCTTTGGCAGTTTCATTGTTGGTGGCCTTATTTGACCGCCAAGGCCGCTCATCATCTCCAATGCTCCCCCTGCCCCTCTTAAATTCAGCAGTCCATTTTTACAGTGCTATAGGAAGGGGGCTTCTTCCAAAGTGTTTCCATAAAGTCTTCATGGATTTCCTTGGGGGACATTCTTTTCTTTAAGAGGTTTTAAATGACCGCTCTGATTTCAACTGTCTTCATTTGGTCTAAATGACACACCCCTCAACTGATCAAAGTGTGTTTTATGTTACTTAATCTGTGTAAAAAAAAAAATGTCAGTGTAGTGGCTAGAAGTATATCGGGCCGTTTACTTTTTGAGCATACCTCGTTAAATATGATAAACAAGATCAAAAAGGAAAGGCGGTGTTCAATGAACACAATTTAATTGATGAGCATAATGTACTTACCCAACATTATGTCGTGTGGAATAGTACTGATTGCAAAATTGTGTAGTCTTCATGTATTTCATTATCATTTTAGCGTCTATAGTTTCACAGTTCTTTGTTGATGCTAAAATGATAATAAAATACACGAAGACTACACGATCCTATGAATAGATGCGGATCAAATTATTGTGCGATTGATCAGTTCTTTATTTCATTTAATATCAAATGAACAGGAGTTGAATAGTTGAATAGTTCTGGCATCTTGGTACGGATTATATCATTTGTATTACAGATTGACTGATGAAGAAAATTTTTTTATAAACACAAAACGTAATCTTGATCACAGGAATGTAAATAATGTTGGCCAGACATGTGCAAGAGCAAATTCAATAACAAGAAAAAAATGTAAGATCAGCAAAAGGCAAAGACGATCAGTTCCTGAACACTCAAAAATGAGTACACATTATCAACACTTGCTGTCGCGTAAAAGGGTATTGATTTTAAGTGTAGTGATTATAGTGTTACAGTTATTCTTTATCAATTATCTTTACAATGTTATCGTTGACTTAATATTTTCAAATCATGCCATTTAGTTCCGATTCACAATCATTTTCTGTAAAAGATTCAACATTGATTGGTTTTTTTTTGATACAGTTGTCACAGACGATGCTGCGGTTAGTATTTTATATAAGCCCTTTATCCGTAGCAACATTATTCTACTTTAAGTTTCAATCAAATACTTATATCTTGTAAACTTGGCTCTAAAATCCCTTTGATTGAATTGAAACTGCAGAACAAATTAGGTTAAATTGACGTAAAAACTTTTATGCCATTTTACTTTGAAGCTATAGAATAGCTTTCACATTTGTATTCAATATATTTCCTAGTGGACTAGTAATCTAAGGATTACTGAACGCGTGGGTTCAAATCCTGTCAGGGGCAAGCCGTTGTTTCCTAGAGCAAGAAACTTTACATTCATTGCTTAGTACTAGTTGGTTCCAGGAACGAATTCGAGAGTGTTTCAATAAGCTTATAGCTTTCAACACAATCGAACTAAAATAAATATGTATAAACCAATATCTTTCCTAGAGAGCCACAAACAGTTTTACTGAGGACGAGGCATTTAAGCTATGTAATCATTCAATATATACAACACCAGCAGTCCAAGAATTTCCAGATCATCTCGCTGAGGAAGACCCAGATATTGTCGTAGAACAGTGTGTTTATGACTTGACGGTGATTATCATATTACTTGTAATTTTCCCGTTATTCAATATACGGTCAACAAGAGTTACATTGACCATAAGTCGAGCAGAAATTTCCTTAGATAAAATATGTCAAAAGCAAGACGCTTTATTAAACCGTTCATGATCGTTAATTGCTACTTCTTGTCCTTTTGTGAAAATTACAGAATTAATAAAGACAACGTTCTTCCTGTCAAAGTGAAAAGTACAGAATTAATAAAGACAACGTTCTTCCTGTCAAAGTGAAATAATTATTCTATGAAACCGTACTTCTTCGCATTCTGATTAAAGGATGAAATAACCGAAGGCCTCGATGAATGTCACATTATCATCATACAACATTATTGTAACTACTTTGATCATAAACGAATCTAACGTCCTTCCCTGTGCTAAAATTAGTATGTGTTTTCATTAATCATATATGTGCTACATCCCGTACTTGTATCTGCGTTATATCAGTTTGAAATATTGAATAATTTTATTCATTATTTGGTTCTTTGACAGCGCAATTATAATTTGTTTTCTGTCGTGTTTGGCAGGGTGTCTAAATGATTTACACAAACTAGACCAATAACGTAAACAAACTAAGTGACTACTGATTGTTTTTCCATACTGACCTAATTACAGCTGTTATATATGTGGCTTAACTGTGATCAAATAAATGTTGTGAAAAAAAGCACATGGAATCAAAAGATATATAAATCTGTTTAAAACAAATTTTCTTCACTCATCTTCTTTTAGCAAGGAAACGACACAGCTTGGATTGATGCACACGTGACTATTCTAAACAATGCTGCTGATACAATTCTCAGAATGAGCCCAGTTTATGTTGCTAATAACACAGATAAAGTGAACTCGTTTCGTAGTGAAATTTGCATGAATAATTGCAGTGGAAACGGAATCTGTACAGACACAGGTGTGTTATTTTTTCTAATTGATCTTATGTTTCCTAAGTATAAAAAAAGAAAGATGTATGTAAAAGATCTATAAATGCGTTCCAGAATAAAAAAGGAAATTCCAGATGTCCTTTTTCCGGGGGTCGACCTAAAACCACTTTTTCGACAACAAATTTACAACCTCAGAGAGAGATAGGGTTCGCTGACTTAGAGGAATAATTCCCCTATCTTTTAAACCTCATACGAAACGATTGGTACCTGTCCGTTCTGTGGATAATATTCCATTACCTTTTATACGAGTTTATTTTCTGACGATTATGTTGGAAAATCGTTCTTCGGGGCTATTTGATGAATACATATAGAAGAAGATTTAGCTTGCTTTTAAATGGGTCAATATTATTGTCATTTGTGCGGATTACAAAAGCCGTTTTAATTAATTGTAGACGGCCAATGCATTTTTTAAATATAAAAAAGGAAGGTTAAATAATAACGGAAATGTCTGTTAATTTTCGATACATGTTTTCATAATTTTATTTGAGAATATAAAGAAGAAACACAAAAAATACACCCAATAATAATTACTTTCAATAAATAATATAATAATGGTTTATATTAAACTGTTGACATTTATCTGTAAACTATTTCAACTTATTTTTTACAACATAAATATGTTTATCAAACAACCGTACACGTATTATCATTTAAGTAAATTGAAAACATAACAATTTGATAGGCATGCTGATCTTTAGTTTTTTATTCTTATGTAGTTGTAGTTGTTTATTCTATACTATACATGTAGTGTAAAGTATATGTTTCATTAGTTATACACTTATGAAAAAATATTCAGATGTATTCATCAATGAAATGCGCAGGGCTGCAGATAACATGCGTATTTGCGTAATTACCCAATTAAAATGTCAAAAAAGCAATAGAAATAATAACTAAGGGTAAGAAAAAGTAAATAAATTCTTATTTATGCAAACTACATTGAAACTGATGGGTAAAGACATAAGTTTTACTTAATGCTGTACATCAGGCAGATCATACTGTTTCAGACTGTTTTAACCTTTAAATCATATCAGGCAGCTTGGAAATCTCCTAGGCCAATAAACCATAAAGCATAGTAGTAAGTAGCTTTTTTATTACCATACAAAACCTACAACAGTCTACAATGAAGGTCAGAAATTTTGGGTAAAATACATGAACATTTGCTTTAAAACCCAAATTGGTTAGAGTGGGTAGGGTAAAAAATACAGAAATAACTCTAAGAAAATAGAAAAAACCCAATAGATCACAAAACAAGGGGTAATCACCCAATATACACAAAATGTTATCTGTAGCCCTGAATGCGTATTTTAATTTTCCATATATTTCTCTGTATAA
>NW_026853268.1:0-25723 GCF_026571515.1 Ruditapes philippinarum
ATTGTGAAAAATGGCCATTTTCACTGAAAAGCCCCTGTTACAAGTTAAAATGCTATGAAACTATGACAAATGCTTCAATACTAATCAAACTTGGCACAAATGTTGACTGGCCATTTCCTTTTTTAACGACATGCTCAGTCTTAAATTTCCCCCTTACCAGGCAAAGAGGGGGCATCTCAAAAATTTCCCCAAAAACACTTTTTTGCCTCATTTTTTTCCCTCAAAATTTATTTTAAAGTGCTGCAACTTTTCAAAAGGGGTTTAGATAGATCAAAGGCCTTTTTAGCTTGGTTACACGTTACCCCTTTTTTTATCGACCTGGGGTCATTTTTAAGCCTCTCACAATCCAAAATTTTCTTGGGGATGGGGGGCTCTGCCCCCCTTAAACCCCCAAAAGAAGGGGGAATCCCCCTTCTGGCAACCCCCTATGTAATATTTGGATGGGGGGGGGCGCCAAAAAAAAGGTCACTTTTTTTTAACAACATTTCTCAAAGAAAGACAGTTTTGGGGGCCTAAAAAGGGCATTTTTTTACTTTTTGAGGGCCCCAAAAAAAGGGGGGGGGGGGGGAAAAAAGCCGTCGAAAAAACGCTTTTTTAAGGGAAAAAGGGTTTAAAAAAAAATGATGAAAAAAACCCTTGGGAAACACCCAAAATCTAGTTTTTTTCCCTTTAACATGTGTCTTTTACCCAATTTTGGGGAAAAATTGTTGTTTTTTTAACATTTTAATTTTTTTAGTTAACCCTTTCCCCCTGAGCAATTGTTTTAAAAAAGGCCATTTTTTACTGAAAAACCTCCTGTTACAAGTTCAAACTGCTATGAAAATATGACAAATGCTTTAATACTAATAAACTTGGCACAAAGTTGACTTGGACCATGCCTTTTTAACGCATGCTCAGTCTTAAAATTTCCTGTTACCATGGCAACGAGGGGACATCTCAAAATTTGCCAAAAATCACTTTTTTGCCTCGATTTTTTCCATCAAAATTTATTTCAAAAAGTGCAACTTCTCAAGGGGTTTAAATAGAGTCAAAGGCTTTTCAGCGTTGGGTTTCACGTTTCCTTATGATCGACCGGGGGCATTTTAACCTCCACAAAAATCCAAATTTTCTTGGGTGAGGGGACTTGCCCCCCTTCAAACCCCCCAAAAAGAAGGGGGCACATCCCCCTTCTGGGAACCCCCTGATGTAATATTTGGATGGGGGGGGGCGCCAAAAAAAAGGTCATTTTTTTTTTAAAAACATTTCTCAAAAGAAAGACAGTGTTTGGGGCCAAATAGGGATTTTTTTTTAACTGTTTGAGGCCTCAAAAAAGGGGGGGGGGGCAAAAAAGCCGTCGAAACACGCTTATATAGGAAAAAGGTTAACAAAAAAATGATGAAAAACCTTGGAATCACCCCAAAATCTAGTTTGTCCATTGTAACATGTGTTCTTTTACCTAATTTTTGGTGAAAAATTGTTGTTTTGTAACATTTAAATTTTTTTAGTTTAAACCCCTTTCCCCCCTGAGCATATTTGAAAAAAGGGCCAAATTTTCCCCTGAAAACCTCCTTTACAAATTCAAAAATGCTAGAAAAATATGAAAAATGCCCAATAAATTAAAACAAAACCTTTGGGACAAATGTTGACGGACCATTTTCCTTTGTTTAAAGAAAATGCTCAGTCTTAAATTTTCCCCGTTACCCCCTGGCAAAGAGGGGGATCTCAAAAAATTTCCAAAAACCCCTTTTTTGCCCCGATTTTTCCATCAAAAAATTTTTTTCAAAGTGTGCAAAATTCTCAAGGGATTTGAGATAGAGTCAAAGGCTTTTTACGTTGGTACACGTTACCCCTTTTGATCGACCTGGGGGCATTTTTTAAACCTCTCACAAGTCCAAAATTTTTTTGGGGATAGGGGGGCTCCGCCCCCCTTCAAACCCCCCCAAAAGAAGGGGGGACATCCCCCCTTTTGGAAAACCCCCCGATGTAATATTTTTAGGGGGGGCGGGCCAAAAAAAAATTTACTTTTTTTTCAAATTTTTTCAAACAAAACATGTTTTGGGGCCCAAATTTGGGGGATTTTTTTAAAATTTTTTTAAACCCCAAAAAAAGGGGGGGGGGCAAAAACCGTCGAAAAACGCTTTTAAAAAGGGGAAAAAGGGGGAAAAAAAAATGATGAAAAAAAACCCTTGGGGAATTTTACCCCCCAAAAAATTTTTTAGGTTTTTTTTTTTTAACATGTGGTCTTTTTCCTAATTTTTTGGGGAAAAAAATTTTTGTTTTGGTTTAAAATTTATAATTTTTTTTGTTAACCCTTTCCCCCCTGAGCATATTGGGGAAAAAATGGCATTTTTACTGAAAAAACCTCCCCTTTCAATTCAAAAATGGGGTATTTTTAAAAAAAAATATGAAAAAGCTTTTAATACAATCAAAAATTGGCCCAAAATTTTACTGGGCCTTGCCTTTTTAAAAGACATGCTCAGTCTTAAATTTTCCCGTTACCATGGGAAAAGAGGGGACATCTCAAAAATTTCCAAAAATTCACTTTTTTGCCTCGTTTTTCCATCAAAATTTATTTTAAAATGTCAACTTTCAAGGGGTTGGGAAAAGAGTCAAAGGCTTTTTGCGTTGGGCACGTTAAACCCTTTTGATCACCTGGGGGCATTTTTAAACCTCTCACCCAAAATTTCCCAAAAATTTTTTTGGGATTTAGGGGAAATCCCCCCCCTTCAAACCCCCCCAAAAAAAGGGGGCACATCCCCCTTCTGGGAACCCCCTGAAATAATATTTGGGTTGGGGGCGGCGCCCAAAAAAAAGGTCCCCTTTTTTTTTTAAAATTTTTCAAACGAAAGAAGTGTTTGGGGGCCCAAATAGGGGATTTTTTTACTGTTTGGGGGCCTCAAAAAAGGGGGGGGGGAAAAAAAAAGTCCCAAAAAACGCTTATATAAGGGAAAAGGGTTTAAAAAAAAATGATAAAAAAACCCTTAATCACCCAAAAAACTAGTTTTTCCATGGGTTTAAAATTGGTCTTTTACCTAATTTTGGTGAAAAAAATTTTTGTTTTTTAACATTTTTTAATTTTTTTGTTAACCCTTTCCCCATTTAGCATATTGTTTAAAAATGGCCATTTTCATGGGAAAAAATCCTTTACAAGTTCAAACTCTATAAACTATGAAAAATCTTCAATACTAATCAAACTTTGGGACAAATTTTTGACTACCAAATTTCCTTTTAACGAAAAAGCTCAGTCTTAAATTTTCCCTTTTCCAGGCAACAGGGGAAAAATCTCAAAAAAGCCAAAAATCAAATTTTTTTCCCCGATTTTTTCCCCTTTAAAATTTTTTTCAAATGTGCAACTTCCAAGGGGTTAGATAGAGTCAAAGGCTTTTAGCGTTTTTTAAAACGTTACCTTATGAAACGACCGGGGTATTTTTTTAAAACCCCTCACAAGTTCCCAAAATTTTTTTGGCCCGGGGGACTCCCCCCCCTTCAAACCCCCCAAACAGAAGGGGGGACATCCCCCTTCTGGCAACCCCCTGATGTAATATTTGGTTTGGGGCGGCCCAAAAAAAATTTACTTTTTTTAACAACATTTCTCAAAAAAGAAAGCCCGTGTTTGGGGGCCCAAATAGGGGATTTTTTTTATGTTTAGGCCCTTTTAAAAAAGGGGGGGGGGAAAAAAGCCGTCGAAACACGCTTTTATAAGGGGAAAAGGTTAAAAAAAAAAATGATGAAAAACCTTGGGAAACACCCAAAATCTAGTTTTTCCATGTTAACATGTGGTCTTTTACCTAAAATTTTTGGTTTTAAAAAAATTTTGTTTTTGTAAAATTTAAAATTTTTTTAGTTAACCCTTTCCCCCCTGAGCATATTTGGGGAAAAAAAGGCCATTTTCACTGAAAAGCCCCCCTTTACAAGTTCAAACTCCTATGAAAAAATATGAAAAAATCTTCAATACTAATCAAACTTGGCACAAAAGTTGACTGGGCCATTGCCCTTTTTAACGACATGCTCAGTCTTAAATTTCCTGTTCCAAAAGGGAAAAAGAGGGGGGCATCTCAAAAATTTCCAAAAAACACTTTTTTTTCCTCGATTTTTTCCATTTAAAATTTTTTTTCAAAGGTGCAAAAATTTTTCAAGGGGTTGAGATAGAGTCCCAAAAGGGTTTTCAGCGTTGGTTACACGTTACCTTTTGACGACCCCGGGGGCATTTTTTAAACCTCTCACAATTTTCCCAAAATTTTCCCTTGGCGATGAGGGGGGCTTTTGCCCCCCCTTTAAAACCCCCCCAAAAAGAAGGGGGCACATCCCCCTTTTGGCAACCCCCTGAATTTAAAATTTTGGGTGGGGGCGGGGGCCCAAAAAAAGGTCCAAATTTTTTAACAAATTTCTCAAACGAAAACATGTTTGGGGGCCCTTTAAAAAGGGGATTTTTTCACTGGGTTTTAGGCCTCAAAAAAAGGGGGGGGGGGAAAAAGCCGTCGAAACACGCTTTTTAAGGGGAAAAAGGGAAAAAAAAATTTATGAAAAACCTTGGAATCACCCAAAAATTTTATTTTTCCATTTTAAAATGTGGGGCTTTTTTTCCTAATTTTTGGGGAAAAATTGTTGTTTTTTAAAAATTTATAATTTTTTTAGTTAAACCCCCTTCCCCCCAAAGAGCATATTTTTGAAAAATGGGCCCTTTTCCCCTGAAAAGGGCCCCCTTTACAAGTTCAAAAATGCTATAAAACCCATGAAAAATGCTTCAATACTAATCCCAAAATTGGGACCCAAAAGTTGACTGGACCCTTGGGCCCTTTTTTAAAGACAAAGCTCAGTCCCTTAAATTTTCCCGTTACCATGGGGAACGAAGGGGGCATTTTCAAAAATTTCCAAAAAAACTTTTTTGCCTCGATTTTTTCCATCAAAATTTTTTCAAAGTTTTGGGAACTTTTCAAGGGGTTTAATAGAGTCAAAGGCTTTTTCCCGCTTGGGTTTCACGTTACCTTATATTTTGGGCCCGGGGTCATTTTTAAGCCTCTCACCCAAATCCCAAAAATTTTTTTGGGGATGAGGGGGGCTCCCCCCCTTTAAACCCCCCAAACAGAAAGGGGGGACATCCCCTTCTGGGAACCCCCTGGGTGTTAAAATTTGTGGGGCGGCCCAAAAAAAAAAAACCTTTTTTTTTAAAAAACATTTCTAAAAGAAAAAAACAGTGTTTGGGGCCTAAATAGGGCATTTTTTTCACTGTTTGAGGCCTCAAAAAAGGGGGGGGGGAAAAAAACCTTCCCAAACACGCTTTTATAAGGGGAAAAGGTTAAAAAAAAAAAAAATGAAAAAACCTTTTGGAATCCCCCCAAAATCCCAGTTTTTCCTGTTAAAAATGTGGTCTTTTACCTTTAATTTTTTGGGGAAAAATTGTTGTTTTTTAACATTTTTAATTTAAATTTTTTTTGTTAACCCCTTTTCCCCCCTGACATATTTGAAAAAAAGGCCTTTTTACTGAAAAGCCTCCTTTACAAGTTCAAAAAGTATGAAACTATGAAAAGCTTAAATTCAAACTTGGGGAAAAAATGTTTTACTGGACCCTTGCCCTTTTTAAAGACAAAGCTCAGTCCCTTAAAATTTCCCCGTTACCATGGCAACGGGGCGGGGCATCTCAAAATTGGGGCCAAAAATCACTTTTTTGGCCCTTTGATTTTTTCCCTCAAAAAATTTAAAATTTTAAAATGTGCCCAAATTCTCAAGGGGTTGAGATAGAGTCAAAAGGCTTTTTTAGCGTTGGTTACACGTTACCTTATGAAACGACCTGGGTCATTTTAAGCCTCTCACAAGTCCCCAAAATTTTTTTTTTGGGGATGGGGGGACTCCCCCCCCTTTAAACCCCCCCAAAAAGAAGGGGGACATCCCCCCTTTTGGAAACCCCTATGTTTAATATTTGGGTGGGGGAGGCGCCAAAAAAAGGGCCCCTTTTTTTAAAAAAACATTTCTTTTTAAAAGAAAGACATTTTGGGGGGAAAAGGGGATTTTTTCACTTTTTGAGGCCCAAAAAAAGGGGGGGGGGGAAAAAAAAGCCCGTCCGGGAAACCCAAAAAGCCTGTTTATTTTTTAAGGGAAAAAGGGGTTAACAAAAAATGAAAAGAAAAACCTGGAATCACCCAAAAATCTAGGGTTTTTTTTCCCTGTTTTAAAAATGTGGTCTTTTACCTAATTTTTTGGGGAAAAATTGTTGTTTTGGGAACATTTATAATTTTTTTTAAATTAACCCTTTCCCCCATGACATATTGTGAAAAAAGGGCCCTTTTCACTTTTAAAAAACCTCCTTTACAAGTTCAAAACTGCTTTTGAAACTTGAAAAATGCTTAATTTCTAATCAAACCCTTGGGACAAAAGGGTTACTGGGACCATTGCCTTTGTAACGACATTTCTCAGTCTTTTTAAATTTTCCCGTTACCATCGCAACGAGGGGGCATCTCAAAAATTTCCAAAAATCACTTTTTTGGGCCTTTGATTTTTTCCATCAAAAAAAATTTTTTTCAAATGTGCAAAATTTTTCAAGGGATTTTAGATTAAAAAATCAAAGGCTTTTTAGCGTTGGGTTAAAAACGTTTTCCTTAAAGATCGACCCGGGGTATTTTAAGCCTCTCACAAGTCCCAAAATTTTTTTGGCGATGAGGGGGGCTCCGCCCCCTTTTAAACCCCCAAACAGAAGGGGGGACATCCCCCTTCTGGGAACCCCCTATGTAAAATTTGGATGGGGGGGGGCGCCAAAAAAAAATCACTTTTTTAAACCCAAAATTTTTCAAACGAAAGAAAATGTTTGGGGCCCCAAATAGGGCATTTTTTACTGTTTGAGGCCTAAAAAGGGGGGGGGCAAAAAGCCCTCGAAAAAAACGCTTATAAAAAAGGGGAAAAAGGGTTTAAAAAAAAATGAGAAAAACCTTGGAATCACCCAAAATCTGTTTTTCCCCCTTTAAAATGTTTGGTTTTTTCCCAATTTTTAAAAAAATTGTTGTTTTGTAACATTTTTAATTTTTTAGTTAAACCCTTTCCCCCCCTGAGGATATTGTGAAAAAGGGCCCTTTTCAAATGAAAAGCCCCCTTTACAAGTTAAACTGCTAAAGAAACATAAAAATCTTTAAAACTAATCAAAAAATTGGAAAAAATGTTGACCCGGTACCATTGCCTTTGTAACGACATGCTCTCTTTAAAAATTTTCCCTTTTCCAATTGGGAACGAGGGGGCATCTCAAAAAATTGGGAAAAAAACACTTTTTGCCTCGATTTTTTCCTCAAAATTTAAATTTTAAATTGGGAAAATTTCCAAAGGGGTTGAGATGAGTTCCCAAAGGGTTTTCACGTTGGTTTCACTTACCTTATGATCGACCTGGGTCCCTTTTTAAAACCTCTCACCCAAATCCAAAAAATTTTTTTGGCGATGAGGGGGACTCCGCCCACCCCCCTTTAAAAACCCCCCAAACAGAAGGGGGGACATCCCCCTTCTGGGAACCCCCTGATGTAAATTTGGATGGGGGGCGGCGCCAAAAAAAAAATCACTTTTTTTAACAACATTTCTCAAACGAAAGAAAAGTGGGTTGGGGGCCCAAATGGGCATTTTTTTTTATGTTTTTAGGGCCCCAAAAAAGGGGGGGGGGGAAAAAACCGTCGAAAAAAACCTTATATAAGGGAAAAGGTTAACCAAAAAAAAGATGAAAAAAACCTTTGGGAAACACCCAAAAAACAGTTTTTCCATGTTTAAAATGGGGGTCTTTTTCCCAATTTTGGTGAAAAAAATTTTTTTTGTTAAAATTTTTAATTTTTTTTGTTAAAACCCCTTTTCCCCCTGAGCAATTGTAAAAAATGGCCCTTTTCACTGAAAAACCTCCCCTTACAATTCAAACTGCTATGAAACTATGAAAAATGCCCTTTAAAACTAATCAAACTTGCACAAAGTTGACTGGGACCATTGCCTTTGTAAAAGACATGCTCAGTTTAAACCGTAAGGCCGGGGACATCTCAAAATTTTCCCCAAAAAAAACTTTTTTGCCCCATTTTGCCATCAAAATTTATTTCAAAGTGATGCAATCTTTAAGGGTTGAGATAGATCAAACTTTTCAGCGTCGGTTACACGTTACCTTATGATGACCTGGGGTCATTTTAAGCCTCTCACAAGTCCAAAAAAATTTTTTTTATGAGGGGGACTCCCCCCCCCTTCAAACCCCCCAAAACAGAAGGGGCACATCCCCCTTCTGGCACCCCCCGATGTAATATTTGGAGGGGGACGGCGCCAAAAAATGGGGCACTTTTTTTAACAACATTTTTTAAACGAAAGACAGTGGTTTGGGGGCCCAAAATAGGGCATTTTTTTACTGTTTGAGGCCTCAAAAAAGGGGGGGGGGGGCAAAAAGCCGTGAAAAAACGCTTTTATAAGGGAAAAGGTTAAAAGGTGCCCCAAACCCCGTCCCCGGAGATTATTTTAGGTTACTCTTTAAAGGTGCCCAACCTGTCCGGAGATTATTTCAGGTTACTCTTTAAAGGTGCCCAACCTGTCCGGAGATTATTTCAGGTTACTCTTTAAAGGTGCCCAACCTGTCCGGAGATTGTTTTTCTTATTATTTTTATTAAATTCAGAAAGTTTTTGTACAACTTACACAATTACTTTATATCTCAATACTGTTCATTTTAAGGCTTTCCTTACATGAACCTTCAGTATGCACCTAAATCATGCTAACTTTACTAGTACAAAATATGTTGGAGGGCTTTTCTCAATCACGATACTCAAGTGTTGTAAATTTCTTTCTACACTTTTCAGCCATTTGATATTTATAAAAGAAAAATTAAGTACAAGTTCTCTTGATTGTTTGATAATTGATGTAAGAAGAATATGTTCTGAACAGAGAGGGGAGGCTACTTGTTTTACAACACAAAATAGAAGTTATAACCCTAGAAGTTAAGAGACTCATCTGTATTTTAGTAATTTTTGAATTTCTCGCAACATATATAATCATCTATATGTTGCATGGATATTGTTCAAGAGAAATATAACCAAAATGATCATTTTGATTTTAACATCGGCTTTCAAAGTGAACTCACTTGGAAAAAGAGCAACAACTACTTGAAGCAGATTTTTTAAACAAAGGGAGGCTTACTAAGTTTAATAAGACTTCAGCTCCAGAGTTACCATCTCTGGTTGTAAGCTAATAACAATTTTCACACGTCTGTGATTTTTGAACACAGCGATGGCTAAGCAGGAAAATAAGAGCAAAAAGACAGTGTCAGGTGTCTTATATACGAGGAAAATATATTTGAGATTATGTGAGTATACGCTAATCATTGGTCTAAAAACTGTAAAGTGATAATAAAATTAATAAGGGTATGTTATAGTATGGAGATTATGGTGAGAAAAACCTAAATGGAAAAGGTCAATTGTGAACATGAGCCTACAAGTTGTGTTATAATCGGAAAACGATGCTCTTAGTGAGCAATCTGATATCAATGATTGTCATGTTGTAAAACGCTCTGTATTTATCTGCTGAAGAGATAGAATAGATAATAAAGTTTCCCACAAAGAAGAGTTATGAGAGAAAGTCTACTCCAAAGAACATTAATCATGTTATTTGTAGTGTTGGTATTAGTGTGCAAAGAAAGTGAAGTTGCAGTAAATTTTGCAGTGTATGATATCCAGATAGCTCTGTTGATTTCTTTAAAAGCAAAAAATTATTGTTGTATTATTTTAACTCTAAACATTTGAATTGAAAATTATGAAAACATGATTGAGATAATGGGATATAGGGAAAATTGAGTTTAAACTTTCTGGTTGATATAAATATTGAAATCCTAAGATTTTATTTAAAAGATGTATTCATGATTAAAGGGAGACTAACCTTAAACAACAATTTTGTGCACCAAATAGTATAATGTTATTTTTTTTTAGAGTTATAAGATATTACTGATATAGTTAACAGTGCAGTTCTAACAATGTTAATTACTTAAATTGGATCTCTAGAATTTATCACTATTCAAGGTATAAAGCAGTTTTTTAATTGAGGTTAAGGGTTATTAGTAATAAGCCTAAAGCCAATATTGCCACTTATACTATAATATGCAATTTTCATGAAATTTAGAATGTGGTTCTTCCATGGTTTTTAATATTCTGAATATAAATATTTGACTAAAGTGTACTAAAGAAAGCCTAGACAGTTTACAATTAAATATAAATACCATGTGTTACCAGGTAGAAAAATGTTAAGAAAAAACAAACTTTGTTATGTTTAAAAAAAAGTCGAGCTCAAAGCCATTAGATAGTAGATTATAGAATTTTTTTGTAAGGTGTAACTTTTTTTATAAATATTTGAGTATTCATGCTTAAGGGGTGCATCTTAAAAAATTTAAAGGCTATAGTATGTTTGACTTGCCAAAGTCCTAGTATTGATAGGCCACTGAAGTAATATCTAGTTAATTACCATGGGTTAAAGAATTTGCTGACAGTCTCTGTTGGGCGTCTGAATATGTTGCGGCACTAGCCTATTTCTATGATTTTGATTTAGTTAACAGGATCCCAATCATGTATTCAAAGAGTGTCAATAATGTTCAGTCTCTATAAGTTCAAGTAATACAATTAAAGGTTTAGCATGGAAAACAGATTTTCTAATAAGCAGAAATGATAGTGTACAATTAAACAAGTTTTGTTAATTGTATAAATAAAAAAATATTGTTGCAGTAAAAATTTTCTACTTTTAAAAAAATTTAAGGCAGAGATGAAGGTACTTATTTATATATGTTGTTATGTCTTTTAAAAGAAGGTTTTATTCAGAAAAGTCAATATCTTCTTATAGAACATACATTGTAGTGAGGAATGATTAAAACAAGATTATGCATGGTTCCAATGATATCTAAAATACTATATGCTATAAACTTGAGTTGTGTTCTAATTGATCTAAGATGTTGCCTCTCAAATACAGTGGGATCATTGGTTTCCAAGCATCTAGAGAGTCTCAATATTTGTCAACTCGCCAAGACCAAGGATGTCAAAATCAAAAAGGCTACCATCAATTTATATAGTAAAACGTCCTTGCCAATTTGTTTGGGAGTGCTATCTCAAACTCCCCAGAGAGTTTTGACGTTGTTCCGCATTATGTGGTTTACCTAGTAATTTTTAAAATAGTAAAGGAAAATACTTTAAGGAGAATTAATGTCTGTACTGCGCGATGGTTGTCTTAACATATTAGTAACTATTAGATCTCCAGGTAGATTCAAAGATGCCCTATTTTTGAGATCTAAATTAATCCTGAAGAAGAAAGTTGTGAATAAATTTGTATGTATAGAGAGATGCTAATTATATTCCTAGGAGCAGACTCAATTTTTCCAATTTGCTTTAAAGCTTTCATCAAAATCAAGTTAAAATGAAATAATTTCAAAAACATTTAACATAGCAGGTTTACAAAAAGTACTAAATACGTTTCTGTTTGCCATTGTGTTTCTAGGCGGCTAATATAACGGCTGTAGCAATTAAATATGCTCCATTATCTTTCAGCCCAAAAATTAGAGTTCAACCAAAGGAATTAATTTTTAATTGGTATTATAAGCTGTTGTTTTATGGGATGACATGACTTACGGCTACGTACAAGGTTGTGAACCATCAAATCAAAAACTAAGTTTAATAAACCAAGGCCAAGAAAACAAAAGTTTTTTTTGTGAATGTACCAGTATATAAATAACTAAAATTAATAAAAACTAAATGCATACGCGCACGACTAATAGAGCCAGACGTCCAAGTGACAAAACCAAACATAATGGTTTGCGAACCGAGTCATGGAGTCTCTACACAAAAAAATAAATATCCGCCTTTGCATCCATGCAGTCTGATCAAGGAATCCATGCTGTTCGCTTACAAACCCTAATACACAAGGCTCACGCAAGAAAAACTGAGATAAACGATATAGGCATGGATCCTAGAATCAGAACTGGGCTGAACGTCATGCTTGGTCAGGAGATCCATGCTTATGTCAGAGAGAAACGGGTGCTTATTGAGTTGGTTTGTTATCATTGAGAGAGTGCGCAGCTTCAAATGTTTACAGTAGGGACAAATATATTATGTCTTCATGATGTTGGGTACATGTTAATTGACTTAAAGGGCATGAAACTAAAGAGAACCACTTCTCACTGTATGGTCACAAAAAGCTGAAAAAGTTTTAATTTGAAATTCCCTTACTAGATTAATTACTGAGCACACCAGCGGTTCAGAGCTCATCGTGTGTTCTTTATGACATTTCCTTGTGTTCTGAGTTGAATATTTTAAAATCATGAATCAATTATTGCAAAGGATAGTTTTAAAACAATATACCTCCAGAAATATAAAAAAAATCATATATATTAGGTGCAGCGCTAGTGATTGTGATCAGCTTGGATATACTTTTTAAATTTCTTGAGTTATTTATTAGCTATTTATTTAGAATAAACATGACTGAAACATAAAACAGAGTGTAGGCGATTTATTGGTCCTGAAATTTTGCACATCAAAATTTATCTATTTTGTCTAAAACCTTGCGATCAAATGGAACATTTATTTAAAAAAAAATAATTTTCGAGTCCCAATTCACAGTGGAAGTCCCTCTAAAGATCATAGGTTTGAGAATCAATGATTAATAGTTGATTATCTAATATACTTTGAGAAAAATGAGAAACCAAATCAATTATCATGAGGCTTGCCTAGTTATATTGGAAAATGTTGCTATAAGTAGTATAATTCAAATCTAAAGGTTAACATACTCATAAGGACTGGCGATGTAAATTGGAAACCAACAGGGAAGATTTGAGATTTTAAAAATTTCATATAAGACATTGTTTTGAGAAAATGGAAATGGTGAAAATTCTAATTTAACAGTATGCACTAAAAGAAGAAAGATTGGAAAAAAAACATTAATTTAAAACTTTTCAATAAGGAAAGAGAGATATACGCGTTTTTTGTCTATATGAGAAAGATAACTTATTTAAGGGAGAGAAAGTAAGTGTTCTATTACATGATATAGAATTATAATTTAAACCTAACCTTTAAAAATATTTATGATAGAATAAATTCCTGTTTATGGAATCCAAGAACAGTCCATAAAAGTTATTGAAGGTTGTTTCATTATAAAGATATAATCAAGCAAGCTTATAATAGAAGCCTGGTTAGGGACAGCACAGAAAGCACTAAGGCTGGAACCGGGCGTTCAACTTTGATATTTGTCACTATAATTTTAAATATATATTAAAAGATTTATAAATGAACTTTTGAATCAGTAGGTTTGAAAAAAAAGCCCTCCTCAATAAGATTTAAGCTTAGCTTGGTTGAAATGTTTTGAGTTTTAGAATTCATTTTCCTAGAGAAATCATTGTAAATATGGCGACAACAATATGTTGTCCTGTTTTAAATTCATTATGCTAAAATGTCAGCAATAAAATTAAGAACATTGACTGTCTTAATTATTATATTTACCTGAATATGAGAAAATGAAATCAGACACGTGATTAGTAAATATTAGGGTTGCTGACTTCAAAAAGACTTGTTCAAAAACACTTGTCCTTGTCAGGAACTTTGAAATTATGCATGTGAGGAATGAAAATCTGTAAATCTACTTGTGAAATTATGTACAGAAGAGGTGTCTGTCAGGTCTGCGTCTTTTACACGTAAAGCTGGAATGTCATATCATATAAACAGATTGATTGAGAATGTATTACTTGACCCCATAATCCAACCACCTCCCCCTCCCCGCAACAACCAAAACGTTTAATGATTGTTGTTTTTTATGATTAATTAATTTATTTAAAGCATTTTTAATTACATTAAACTTCATTATGTGACATATTATATTATGATATGCTTATTATAATTATTTACAGATTTAATGGTGTTAAAGGCAGATTTATATCAAGATGACTATTTACAAATTGCCTAATTCATCAACTGTTTGTCTTTTTGAAATATTTGTCTGGTTGAAGCATAATTGTTAAAAAAGGATCACATAAAAATTCGCTTGAATTCAAGAATGCCATGATGTTCATTTAAATCATAAAAATCTGCGTAAGATGTATGAAAAGGCCTCTCCTTTACAATAAAAAGTGTTTAAATAAGCCAAAGTATGAATCAGGGCTTGATTCAAACATTATTGATTTGTCCATTTATGATCGTATATAGATTCATAATGGTTTTCAAGCGATGTTTTTAAATTAAATACAAAACGGTGGCGTTAAAAGTGTTGTGTATTATTTCCTAAATTAAGATAATTATTACGCATGTTTTGTTAAGTGAACAATAGCCTTGTGGGAGATCTTCAATTAAGTTAATGCAAGATGCTTACAATTTTTATTTTTTACTCCAGTTAATGTGTAGAATACAGATATAAAAAGGAGAAAAGGAGTTTTTTGATGAAAAAATATTTATTGTGAATATTGAAATATATTTTTCTATTGTAATAAGTTAGTAGCCAGAAGGCATAGATTATTAGTGAAATAGTAAATATAGATCTATTCACTATGCTGGTGGGAGCGGAATAAAAACATCAGATGTGCTTTAAGAAATCAATTTCCAATGTTTTGTATGGATTAAGTGTTGCTACTTAAAGCATTTATAAAGTGGTGTCATAAAAAGTGTTATGTCTAAATTTGAACAAAGACGCCAACAGGTTTTGACACCAGCATTAGAAGGTAGTAAACCTATTCGGCCCAGCAATTCTCTCGTTCCTTACGGATATAGACCATTTTCACAAGGAGACAGAGGGCCTGATCGTCCTTTTACTCAAGAAGGACGTGAGCCTCGTGGACTTCGTGGCCGTCCATTCACACCTGGTGGGAGAAACATTATGGGATCGTATCCAAGAGGATTTCATCCTGGAGTGTTTAATGGATATCCGTACATGAATGTAATGCCAGCTGAGCGAGTTTCCGTGCCAACGTTGCTACAACGACCAAGAATGCCATATTTGGGACCTCCTTCTCTTATGCCACAGTGGGGTGGTTATTCCATTGGTCCACAGTATTTTCCAGGTTTTTTTATATCTTTTCTTAGCGTTAATTTTAATCTAATTTGATTATTTTGTGATAGGCTTGTTTGGATTTCTAATTTGTAAAACATAATGTATTTAAAATTTATTGAACTGTACAAGTTTTAAAATGCTCATTTAATGGTTTATCTTTATTTTATTTGTAGATTAAAATTGGATAGAATTATTTTGTCATATTTCACATATTTTAATATATTTTAGATAAGTGCAATGTGAAATTGTGTTATCTATAATGTTACTATTTCTCGTTTATCTACATTTTATACAATTGGTTAGAATTGTTTTGTCAAACATGTGTATTTCACATATTAATTTAATATATTTTAGATAGTACTACAATGTGTAATTGTGTAATCTATAATGTCATATAACAGATATTCACCTTGACCTTTCTGATAAAGGTGAAGTTCTAAGATATACACCTTTAAAATTGACTGAGATATTGTTTGGTTTTATTAACCTGTCAATTACATACTGATTACACGGTCGATGCACACAGTATATTAATCTTCGGGAGATGTTCGGTAAGTTCCGTGAGATGTACGCTGTACGATGGAATTTGATTTAATTTCTATCTCTAAACTAAGTGTACTCAGCGTTATAGCCCAATAGGGTAAATCACGAGTTTATAATCTAAGTGCTACACGTGTTTTAAGTTCGAGGCCGCGTTGGTCCATGTTTTTTTCTTAGTAATACTTCCAACATTATTGAATTTATATATGATCATTTTATGTTGTTCGTATCGTTTGATTATGTTTTACTTAATTTTGTTATGTATATACTCTTTTTAAATAACATGTTTTTTTAAGAATTCATGTTTAAAATTAAAACGGAGTAAAATCAATAAATGTCTTTTCAATGCCGTAAAACACACTACATATCTGTTCCATTAAAATATGCTGCAAAAATAAAGAAAGAGTATTAAAACAATGGCAACAGTTAGGATCGAACCACAGACCTCTCAATTATCAGGCATTCTCTTTACCGACTGTCCTATTGTGAATTAACGAAAACCTTCACATTAAGCTGGCGTGACTTTCAATCCATGACTAATATACTCCACATTAATTCTCGTAAACTACACGGACCAAACCGAAGTGGGATCGAATATTTAAATGAGTCCTATAATGTATTCATAATTGACAGGTCAATAAAATCAGACTATACTTTGAAATAGAGTAAATGGCCACAAAAGATGGCTGCTCACCTGAGCACTATGACTGAGCTTTCAAAGCATTTTAATATTTACTATAAAAAGACGTATTTCACCTTTATCAAATGTCATGATGAATATGACTATATACATGATTGTAGTGTAGAAGATTATTTACAGACAAGAATACTTTTACAAGTACCTTTCTGATAAATAGTTTGTTACTATATTGGAATGAATTTTAACAAAATCACTGATATACAATATTGCTTTAAACTAAAATAGATTAAACTGTTTAATGATTTTGCCCATGAATAAAATATAACTATTCATCAGGAAGGTCAATTTGGAATTTTAATTTTGGAACAAATTGAATAACACAGTTAATTCCACTTATAAAGATATTCGGTGGACCTCCGTATTTATATTGTTATATCCGGATATTGTTATATCCGAGATGCAACTAACTTGAAAACAAGAGTGGGGACTGCAGCAACAGCAACGTTTATAAGCATAGTTATAAGCAGGATATCATTATAAGTGATATTGTTGTAAGTTGAGTTTACTGTACTATAAAACATTGTATAACACTACAATTTTTCAAAAACAGATGTAAAAATTATTTACTAATTTTACAATTATATACATAGTGAAAATTAAAATGAAAACTCAATATTCTTTATGTTATAGCTGTTGTTATTGATGATATTTGATATTGTTGACATTGTTATTTTTAATCATTTTATTTTTAATTTAAGTTAATGTATTATTACTAATACAATTGTCAGTTGGATGGATGAATGAATGAATTTGAATGAATGATTGTGAATGAATGAATGATTGTGAATGAATGAATGAAGCTGTTTAGGTAGCTTATGGGTCATCTGAAGTTCCACTCACTGCTTTTGCCTGAAATAATGTACAGAGATTTATTGGTACCTGAAGTTTTCCTCCACCAGTAAAGTTTGAAAGTGACATATGACCTTTACAGTGTCTGACTAAACAACCAAACCAGTCAATCAAGACAGTACATGTTATTATTATTTCAAACCAACTTGCAACTCACCACTTATAGAGGCACTGGGCAGACTGTGCATCTGTGCAGACTGACCATTTAATATATTTTGGAAGCTGAGGAAGCATATATATTCAGTAGCTGGTTAAACCGCAGTCTGCATGTGGTGTAATGGTGCAATCTGCCTGTTTATCTTACAAACTTTATAAGACCATTTTACTGCAAGCGCAAATGTTCTGAATTTTCAACATTAACCCACAGTTTCAATTTAAAATTTCAGTATTTATATTAAGCATTCTTTTATTCAATTTATAGATGATATTACATGATGACAATACAAAGTTAAAAGTAAACATAGAAATTTCAACACAAGCCATATTCTTTTGTAGTGAAAAATTTGCATAAATGTATGATTAAATTTTCTTATTCAGTGATATAATTAACTTTTTTTTATTATATTAAATTTGACAATAATTGAGGAAAAGTCAAAGAACATTGATATATCCGGTATATGTAGCATTGACAAAATTAAACATTGATATATATTTTATGATCCCGTGGCATTTGTTTTTTCATTGATAAAAATAATAGATATATTTAAGTTCTGCAAGCCAATTATTTTAAAGTTTGTTATGTATTAATTATCATGATATCTGTATATTAGATGTAAAGACACCAAAGGAGTCAGAATCAGGTATGGTAAATATATTTTACTGTTTAATGTGGGTCATTTATATCCTAGTGCAACCAGAATATTTTCATTATCTTTCCCAATTTTCAAAGGTGATTTTCACCCTCTTAAAATATAGTACATGTATATGTAATGTTTTGTTTGGCAAGGGTTTGATAAAAAAATATATAAATATAGATTTTTGAATGTTAAAAGCATCAAACTATCATTAAAAAAAATGGCTAGAAAAACTAAATTTTTACTTGAAAATAATATTAAAGCAAAGGATAAGTGACTGGCATGATTGTCAAAGCCACAATTAGTTTGTGTTGGAAATGGAATCACTTAAAGTGTACTTATTTATGGTAATTTGGCAATGATACACAGATTTTGTTTACATGTACAAAATGTACATTGAATTTGTATGATTTGAAATTTTGCTTACATAATCCAGTTCTGATTTTTTATTTTCTTTAAAAAAAAACAACAATAATTTATTTGTGGCTGCCAAATTATCATGAATTATTTTAAGCGCTGACTCAGCTTTTTGCAGGATATGGTGATGGTGACAGTAGTTGCTAGGTAACAAGTTCAGTGCATGTCCTTGACATTTGAATTTTTGATTATTTGTGTTGATATGTTTAATTTTGTTAGAAAACTAGATATTTACTTTGGGTAAGTAGAATACTTGTATAAAATAATACTATTATAGAATTAACTATTAAGTTTTGGTAGATTAACAAAATTTTATATTGCTATAAATTTGTAGCACTTTTAATTGTTTGAAAATTGTTCTTTTGTTTATTTGGTAACACACATAAGAGCTAAATATAACTAAATTTGAACCCTGAAGTGAAATATTCAAAAATTCAAAAACTTAAGTCATTTTCCTGAAATTTTTCTTTTTGATAACCTTTTAATTATTTAAAACGGAAGACTGATATAATGAACAAATTAAAAGTGCTTGATTTATAGCAGTGGTAGCAGTCAGTAAATAAATGACCAGTTATTATCATTGCAGAAAACTTCAAATTTTTATTTTAAAATTAACAAAGATAATTTTGCAGAAAGGAAAGTAATACCCGTACCTGTGAGAATGCCGAAATACATCCCTCCGCCACAACCGCCAATTTACAATCCGCAGCCTCCGCCACATCCTCGTAAGATACTGTTGTCATAGCGATAAACGTTTTAGCATGTAGCCGTTCTAGATATATTCAAGAAGCAAAATATTTTCCATGAAAACAAAACAAACAAGAAAAACAGATAGTTTTTCCAAATCTGAAATATATATATACAGTCGACTCCGCTTATAACGAACTCAATGGGACATTTAGATATCGTTCGTTATATCCGAAGTTCACTTAAAGCGAAGTAGAAGCAGCTTGCTGACTTGTTTGGGTGGGCCTGAGTTTGCCGTGAAAAAGCCAACCTGTCATTAGTCACAGGTGTAATCATTATTTTACGGTAGCAGTATTCATTGCAGGGTATTTTATTGAACAATATACATGTATTTAGACTATAAAGTGCTTACCATTTGTATTTTTTTGCTATTTGCTTGTTATTGTTTGGTTAATAATGCATACAAAAACATTGATTGTTTGGTACTTATCGGGTATTGTCAGCAATTTATCAACTGAAGGTGGGAAATACAAACTTTCCGTGACAAGGAAATTATGTTGTGAGAATCTTTATTCTTTGAAGCCATAACTTACCTGTGCAATCACTTGATTAAATAATTATCAGATAGCGCTATTCATGTACTGATCTTAATCGAGTGCATCCCGATATTTCAATAATAACAAATTGTTTTAACTGAGGAAATTAACATAGTTTTTACCGTTTGGGGCTTGAAAATATGGTTCGCTATAGCAGAAAATTCATTTTAAGCGAGTACGTATTAAGCGATGCTATTTAATATAAAATAAAGAAGGAATCGGCCGGGGATAGCAGATTTAGTTTGCTTTTACCGATTATTATAAGGAAGTTCTTTATAAGTGGAGTCAACTGTATATTGAATTATTTTTTCCCCTTCCTTTTTTAAGAATGTTTATATTTTCGAAAAACTTCATAAATTTTATAAAGGAGTTATATTTTGCTTCCTTAAAAATAGATGCTAAAGAAGTGAAGCTTTTATATGGCTAAAACTTATTGTTTGGTTATTTGTTTTTTTATCTTTTTCAAAGCCACCATACCTATACCAATTATTGTCAGGAAAAAAATACCCCAGCCTATCCAGATTAAACGAGTGCCAATTATTTTGCGTAAGTGTTTAGACGCTTTGCTGTTACATAAAGACACACCAAAATATCTACTTTCAGTTTCAAAATTAACACTTAACTTATAAATTTTAACATACTTATGTTAATTATGTTGTGTTAGATTTTTTTAAATATTCATCAGTTAAACTAACCAATACTGATGTCATACCAGGAAACATGGTAGTGATTGGGCAAAAGAACTTGAAATCCCTGGTTAAAAGGCAAATTCTAACACTATTGGAAATTTTTTCTATATAAACAAAGAAGGCCCGAAGCGTGCATTATTCTACAACAATGCACTCGCTGTTCTTATTATCTCCATGTGTATTTTCACATTGAGGGCGCCATTTTATTTGAAAAATCTGATAAATAAAAACAATTTTTTGTCGAATTTTGTTGTGAAAACTATCTAGAATGAAAAAAAATGGTCTAACTAAGAAAATGAATCCGAACACCAATATCTTTTATTCACTCGTTAACGCTGTACATACGTTTAAAGTATTGTTTACGTGACGTCACAATGTAGCGCCAAACAGCACGTGCATAACAATCAAATCAAGTACGCTATTTAATGTCGCAAACGAGTTAAGTTTTACATTTATTTCACTTTCAATAATTTTTATTTCGATTGAAAAATTATGGAGTGAAATAAAATAAACAAACAAAGTTTTATCAACGTTTTCAAAATTTGTTATTCTCAAAATGTTTCTACACATGGAAGATTTAACGACAGTTTTTTTTCATACCACTGGAACAGCCTTTAAAGAACGTTTCTATTGGAAACTCTGAGGCGAAAACAAATTTAACCAGCAAACATAAAGTCCAACATTACAATAATAATTATATTTTCTTGACATGTTAGAATGGAAATAGATATTAATTCTTTGTGCATTATTGTATGATAATGCACGTTTTTCGTTCAAATGCTTTGTAATTAATCATTCAGGCCTATCGGCCTTCGTGATTATATTACTACGCATTTGAACTCAAACCCTGCATTATTCTACAACATTATGCACTCAGAATTGATATCTATTTCCTAAACACATGGACTATATTGCACAGACTCATGTGTTATCTAAATTAATTTGAAAGTTTTTCTTTATTTAAGGACACAAAATATAAGAACTGACATATACATTATTTTGCATTGCTGAAAAAATTTCATCACGTAACATTGATTATTAAAATGTGAAACATCCCAGTTTTACCTGAAATTCTTGTAAACTTGATTTTTGAATTTGACACAATCTGAAAGAATTAAGTTAGGGTTTGACTGTCATCAAATATTGATTAAAGAAATTATCAATTAAGATACTCCATAACTCAGCAATATTGTGAGTTTGTCTCATCTTATCCTGGGGTACGTGAGTTTGTCTCATCTTATCCTGGGGTGCGTGAGTTTGTCTCATCTTATCCCGGGGTGCGTGAGTTTGTCTCGTCTTATCCTGGGGTGCGTGAGTTTGTCTCGTCTTATCCTGGGGTGCGTGAGTTTGTCTCATCTTATCCTGGGGTGCATGAGTTTGTCTCATCTTATCCTGGGGTGCGTGAGTTTGTCTCGTCTTATCCTGGGGTGCGTGAGTTTGTCTCGTCTTATCCTGGGGTGCGTGAGTTTGTCTCATCTTATCCTGGGGTGCATGAGTTTGTCTCATCTTATCCTGGGGTGCATGAGTTTGTCTCGTCTTATCCTCGGGGGTGCGTGAGTTTGTCTCGTCTTATCCTTGGGTGCGTGAGTTTGTCTCGTCTTATCCTTGGGTGCGTGAGTTTGTCTCGTCTTATCCTGGGGTGCGTGAGTTTGTCTCGTCTTATCCTTGGGTATAAAACAAACTTTTACAATAACAACTTGGGGAAATAATTTTGATACCCCTGAATTAGATGTGAAAAGCACAACTTTGCCAAGTCCCGGACATACAAAATAAATGAATTTCACACTAATAAAAGTATATAATAATTATGTCCTTATATATGTGCCATAGTAATTTTTATAGGTAGTATATTGGCATACAGAGCAACTGCAGTAATAATAGCGGAATAACATAATTAAGTCCCACCAGTAATTCTGAGGGACCAGAAATATCTATAGATATATCAACTATAGGAAGATGCAATAGTCAGCACTTAAAATACAATAACTGTATCCTGTTGCAAAATATTGTTAGCACCTGTAATCAATTGGTCAATTTTAGGAAGCAGACTTGATAAAAGATGATAAGCAATTATCCCTGTAAAATGATGAATAAAGCTGAGTATGCTACACAATTCTATTCATATCTTTTTTATAACCTTTTTATTACCTGTCACAAATATTCCCACAATGTGAACTGTAAAATAAAGAATGTTACATTAAACTTAACATCGAAATGGCTTGGTTTATAGCAAAGGTCATTCGCTTTGTAACAAATAAGTGCACGCCTACCTAGATTACCTGAAATACAATCTACAATCCGTTATCTGTGTCATGCAGGGAATTGATTCTTTGGCTAAGTGGTCTAAAGCATTTGATTTAATTTGTTTGTAAGCCAGTTGTTTTTGTTTGAATCCCATGCCGATGGGATTTTTTCTGATGCATATGCATCTTTCTATTACAAAATTTGAAATGTTTGTATGCATTTAAATTTATATATTGGATTTTGTATTTTTCCACCTAATAACCATGTCAAGTGTTCAGAACTGATTATAGAAGATAACTGAGGAGCATAATTATTTTCTATACCCGGAAGTCAGGTTAATGTTTATACAGAGTTATGGCCCTTTTATGTTAATTTGAGATTTTTGTGTCGCCTCTACGGAGTAGTGGCGACATATAGGGATCACTTCTCCGTCGTCTGTCTGTCCGTCTGTCTGTCTGTCTGTCTGTCCATCCGTCCGTCACAAAACTTGTCCGGACTACTCCTCATAAACTACTGGTGCAATTTCATCCAAACTTTACAGGAATCATCAGTACCAAGTCTAGTTTTGCATATTGTCAGCATTTTCCGGTTCAATGATTTTTGTCAGAGTTATGGCCCTTTAATAATTTTTCTTTTAAAAGTTTGTCCGGACTACTTCTCTTATACCACTAATGCAATTTCAATGAAACTTTACAGGATTGATCTGTAGCTCAAGTCCTTGCGCATATTGCAAGGGTTTTCCGGTTGAATGATTTTTGGCCGAGTTATGGCCCTTTGATAAAAAGGTTTCTTTTTCTGTGTGTTGCCAGATACACAAAAGCTTGTCCGGACTACTCCTTATAAACTGCAGGTGCAATTTCATCCAAACTTTACAGGAATGATCAGTACCAAGTATAGTTGTGCATATTGTCAGCATTTTTTCCGGTTCAATGATTTTTGTTTGAGTTATGGCCCTTTAATAATTTTTATTTTTAAAGTTTGTCCGGACTACTTCTCTTATACCACTAATGCAATTTCAATGAAACTTAAAAGGATTGATCTGTAGCTCAAGTCCTTGCGCATATTGCACGGGTTTTCCGGTTGAATGATTTTTGGCTGAGTTATGGCCCTTTGATAAAAAGGTGTTTTTTTTCTGTGTGTTGCCAGATACGCAAAAGCTTGTTCGGACTACTCCTCATAAACTACTGGTGCAATTTTATCCAAACTTTACAGGAATGATCAGTACCAAGTCTAGTTGTGCACTGTCCGTCTGTTTGTCTGTCCGTCTGTCACAAAATTTGTCCCAACATGAAATTGGCCATCATGAGGCGACACATGTGATTACTGATCGCTCTTGTCATTGATAATGATGATTATTTTTTCTCATTGACCTTGCATTCAATTCTACTTTTTAATGTCTGAAGATACTTCAATTTATCATTAAGATATTATAAGTTTTGGTGTGTCTTTTTTAATGCTTTCTTTATGCTCAACAGTTGTCAAAATCTATCAGTGTAAAATCACTTAGCCTTTGTAAGTCACAGTAGGTATGTAGAAGAATGGTATTTTTCATGCAGTCAAATGAAAGCAATTTGTAATCATGTCAAAACATGACTTGCTTTATATTATTTGCTTAAATAATCTGCGAATATATTATGTCCATCTATTAGTCCATGATCACTTTGCTGCAATCATTTCCACACATCATCTTTAGAAATATTATATAATAAATTATATCAATCAATGGAAGAATCAGAAATATTGCCACCGCCTAAACAAAGCTGAACACTTACCTAAATTGGTAAAGTCTGTTATCAATTGTTATTTTGTTCAGAGTTGTGGCCCCTAGAACTTGTGCTATATAAGTGTGAGTCAAAATCTTAAAATCATTGAAAGGTTTTTATATGAAACTGATCATTTATAGCTACCAGGTAATTGTAATGGCTAGAACTCCTTAGTGAAATAAAATGAACATTTGACTGTTAATTGCAATATGACAGTAACTGAAACTACAGTTTAACTTTGATGAGTTATTCTTGAATCATGTATTGACTATATTAACTATTAATTTATTATCATTCACTTTGTTGTGTTGACTTTTGTGATGTTTCACCTATCTATTTATTATTCAGAGCAATTATTCAATTATTTGAATTTTTTTTTTATTTCATTATAATTTCAATACTAGTTGTGTCCCTTTATGATAAAGCATTAAATTTTAGAAATATTTAAATGATAATGTTGCACTTATTTGAAATGAAAATAATCTTTTTTGTAATGGCAACTTCAATATAGACCATGCTTAAATGTATCAGTTTAGACCAAAATTATTAACCTGCCTAATTTGCATACATAATATCTGATAGTTGAACTTGCTATTTTAAGACTGGGATATCCCTCCTGTTTACTTTCACTTGTAAGTGTATGTAAGAAAATCACATGTGTCACTCAGTAAGAATGTTTAACATAGCAAAGCCTCTTACTGTGGGTTCAAATTGTTCTTTTAGACCTACGTTTTTGTATATTTTTTGTTTGTTAATTATTTTAAACATTCTTAATGTACATGCATAATGTTTTCCTTTAATTATTTTACCTTAATCTTTTTTATTCCATTTTATCACCTTACATAATGTATGCAAAAAGGGCTGGTTTGAATAAAACACGGTTATATATGCCATATTTCTGTGATGTAGTTGCTACCATTATTTAATTTGTCAGTATATATAGAGAATAACATGCTTCTGTCTTTTCATATCAATTTTATCAGGTGAGGCTGATATGGGCTAAAAGGGGCAAGGATTGCTCATTTCATGATGTTTTTTATACCCCCAAAAACGAAGTTTGGGGGGGGTATATAGCAGTCACCGGTGGTCGGTCGGGCTGAAGGTCAGTCGGTCGGTCCAGACGTCCGTTGCATTTTCCTTGTCCGGAGCATAACTTGAAGACTAATGGTTGAAATTCAATATAATTACATACAATGGTCAAGCACATTGAGAGGAAATGCAGTGCACAAGAACCATAACTCTATCTTGACTAATTACAGAGTTATTGCCCTTTGTTACTTTTCCTTGTCCGGGGCATAACTTGAAAACTACTGGTTGGAATTCAAAACAACTTTCTACAATTGGCAAACACAATATGGGGTAGTGCAGTGCACAAGAACCATAACTCTATCTAAAGTAATTACAGAGTTATTGTCCTTTGTTGCTTTTCCATTGCTTTTTTTTGTCCGGACCATAACTTGAAGACTAATAGTG
>NW_026853269.1:0-11346 GCF_026571515.1 Ruditapes philippinarum
TTTTACATGACCTACACATCTTTGCACTTTACGAATTTTCCTCATTTAAACTCGGCTGAAATGATGCTTCGTATTTAAATTGAAACAGCTTTACATAAAAAAAGTAACAATACAAAGTAAATAAAGAGAACATAGATAATGTTCAACCGTGAATTTCATGGAAAAAGAGAAATGCGGTTTCCTTTTTATTCGGATACTCCTATTTCACGACTTATAAACCGTACAGTATATGATGTCCATCTCAAGTTTCAATTTTGAAGTTAATATTACTTTGTACTCAACAGAGGAAAACATATGTAAAAATTAATCATGGTGATTCATCGTACACCGGATCTAGAAGTCGATATCAGAAAAATAGAAATCCGTGTTTGCATACATATTAAGAATAATATTAAATTCTTCTTTGAATTTATTAAGATTAACATTATATATTGTGTTACATAGTTACATTTTTTATCTTTCTTACATCTATTTTATTCACATAATATCGTTTTGTTATTTAGTGATATTTTTTGTTACCAAATTTAACGTTAACGTTTGGCGCGGCTTAAGACGCCGCGTTACGTCATATTTTATCTGGGCGGAAATGCAATGATCATAACAAATTTAAACACGTTCATACAGTTTATAAGCATCACGACGATACATTTAAAACGCCGCAATAGTTGGTATGTTTATTTATTTGTTTAAAAATGATAATTTATATTAGGATTTTTATTGAATGTATCTTAAATAAGATTATTTAAGTGTACTGTAATTAGAGCTCTATTTAAGTTTAAATATGTTTAGTTTATTTGAGAGGTAAATACAAATGTTTTGATTGATGATCGTACGTTTATTTTTATGTTTTGATATACATGTAATTATCTTTGTATTTTATGTAATGATTTATTTTTATTCTCTTTTGTACAGAGAATCGTTCCACGTTTGACGTTTGACGTTTCACGTTTGACGTTTCCCGTTAATAAACGCATTCTCACTAACACTGGCGTCGTGTGTTTATAATTCTCAACTATAGTTTAACAACTGTCAAGTCGAAGGTTAAAGACCTACTGAGCAGAAGGTGGAAATGGATTCTAAAAGGTTTCCTGACGCGATGAAGTCGCGAACTGCACACCTTAGTCAGCTGACGAAAACATTTAATGAACTGGAACGTTTAATGTTATCATCAGAAAATTACGACAAAGTACATGAAATGTACAATAAACTTTGTGAGAAATATGAACATTTCAAGTCAGCACATATTCTATGTATCGATATGTGTGAGGATACAGAAAAGTTGAACTTAATGGAAAGTAATTTTACCAGTCAAGTTAAGAACTTTGCTGAGTTTAGTGAACGCTACTCAGAGTGGAAAAAAAATCTGTGAACAATACACAAGATTGTATTTCAGTGAACAGTCGTGTTACGAATAATTCGTCAGTGCGTTCGTCACGATCTGAAATGCTTAGTGCTAAAGCAAGGAAATTGGTTGCTGAACAGAAATTAAAGACTTTGATAGAAAAGCAGCGCATTGACAAACAGCAACGAACGTTACAACGTGAACGGGAGGAGCTTGAAGAACGTAAACAATTACTTGATGTGGCAAAAGTGAAATTGATCAAGCTCAGGTTGAAGAGGCAGTATGGCAGCAAGACGCAATGTTTCCGGCTCCGGTGGTAACAACTGACATACCACAAACCAACACCGCTACACACATAAACAGCGGTAGTCGTGCAGACGACATTCATATGACGACAGTCGTTCATTCACAAATACCGGATGTGATGTTAAATAAAGAAGTTAGCAGTAGTGCGCGCAGTATATAGGATACAACGAAGAAAGACTTAATGCAGACAATGATCATCTATGTAACAGGAGGGAGGTTTCCGGAAACCAAGTACCAGTATGCGACGTTTCCATGGATACTTCTGATACAGCAGTAAGCTATAGAACCAACACCAAAGGTAAGGTGACTAGCGATATCAGTAGCATCGACATGGCATTCAACAGACTAAGCGTCTACATTACAGGAAGGGTTTAATTTGCCTAAACCTGAGTTATTGACATTTACCGGAAGTGCCATAGATTATTGTAAATTCATTAAGAATTTTGAAACAAACATTGAATCGAAGATTCTTGATAACAGACTTAGGTTGAGTTATCTTATACAATATTGTACAGGCGAGGCAAAGTCTTGTATATAGAAGATTGTGTGTTGTTAGAGTCCGATGTAGGTTACGCCACGTGCACGAGAAATATTGAAAACTCGTTATGGTAAACCTCATGTTATTGCTAGATCTTATATTGAAAAATTAGTTTATGGACAACAAATTAAGTCTGGTGATAGTGATAGCCTTTCAAAACTTGCTTTAGATATGCAAAAATGTGAGATAACTCTTTCACAGTTAGGGTTTGTTTCAGATATTGATAATACTGAAAATCTTAGGCGTATAGTTAAAAGGCTACCTTTAACACTTAAGAACAAAATGGGTTGATGTAGCACATAACATTAATATTGCTGGCAGGGAACCAAATTTCTCTGACTTAGTAAAATTTGTAAATGAGAAATCTCAAGTTGCTTGTTCTATATATGCCTTAGATCTTGTTAAAGAAAATACACAACCCAAAGCTATTAAAGCATCCAATTCAATGTCTGAAAACAATAACAAGGCTAGATTAACGACATTTGCTACTCATACTGATACGCACAAAGACCGAATTGAACGAAAATGTTATTGTTGCTTAGGAACATGTTCTGATTTGTCAAAATGTCAAAAAGTTTAGCTTATTAACTTTGGCTGATAGGCGCAAACTGATTAATAAATTCAAACTTTGTTACAATTGTCTTAAAGGCAAACATATGACTGATACATGTTATAGGCAAAATATGTGTAATGTTCCCGACTGTAATGGAAAGCATAATACGTTGTTGCATAGTTGGGCGAAGTTTAGGTCTGACCACACAGTTACACATTCGTCAGTAAATTGTGCTGCTACAAGCGGATCATGTGTCAAGGCATGCTTAGGTATCATACCCGTAGTGGTCACTAGCGAGAACGGAAGCACGTGCAAGACATATGCTCTTCTCGACGACGGTGCAGATAAGACTTTATGCGATGAGCGTTTGTTACAAACATTAAATCAACCTGGAAAACCAGTGTCATTCAATATTGCTACTGTAAGTTCTACCGGAAGTACAATATCTGGACAGGAAGTAAATTTGCACGTGCGAGCTGTAGCCGGTGTCAATGATGTTCATCTTAAGAGTGTTTGGACAGTTAAGAGACTTCCGATTACAACTAAATCTGCAGCTAGAAGAGATCAGGTTCGTAAAATACCTCACCTGTCTGACATTGAAATTCCTAACGTTGACGTAAGTGACGTCATGCTTCTTATTGGGACGGATACTCCGGACGCGCATGTTCCGTTAGAGGTGCGAGCGGGGGTAAGTGGTCAACCATATGCTGTCCGCACTTGTCTTGGATGGGCAGTTCGTGGACCAATTAGTGACGTTATTGACAAAGGCAGCGCAGTTAATATCCACTATGTCCAATCTGATGACGTCACACTTCAAAATCAACTTGAAAAAATGTGGTCTACAGACTTTGTTGATGCGATTCATTGTGAAGAAAAGGCTATGTCGGTTGAAGATAGAAAGGCTATGACAATTATGGAATCAACTTTGGTTCACGAGCCTGATGGACATTATAAAATGGGCCTACCATGGCGAGATGAACATACAGTGTTACAAAATAACCTACCTCTTGCACACATACGATTGCAGCACTTAAAACGAAGACTGTCACGTGACCCAGATCTTCATGAAAAGTACACTACGACAGTAACAGAATACATTGAGAAAGGCTATGCAAAATTGGTCAACAATGAGAACAACCCAGGTCGTGTTTGGTATCTCCCACATCACCCTGTAGTTTATGAAAACAAACCAGGCAAAGTAAGAGTAGTATTCGATTGCGCGGCAAAATATAAAGAGACATCTTTGAATAAGCAACTACTTCAGGGACCCGATTTAATGAATAGTTTAGTTGGTGTATTAACGCGCTTTAGACAAGATAATATTGCACTTATGGCTGAAATCGAAGCGATGTTTCACCAAGTGCGCGTAATTGAACGTGATTGCGATGCTCTGCGATTTCTATGGTGGCGCCAAGTTCAGTATATGGCCGATGTGTTTTGGAGGCGTTGGACACGCGAGTATTTGCCATTTCTCCAATGCCGCCAGAAGTGGCAGAAATCAACCAAAGACATTGTTGAAGGTGATCTCGTGCTGGTAGCAGACGACAACATGCCAAGAGGACAGTGGCCTCTGGGTAAAGTAATGAAAGTAATAAAAAGCCGAGATGGTCATGTACGTAGCTGTGTGGTTAGGGCACGGGGTTCAGAATTAGTAAAACCAGTAACAAAGCTGTGTTTGCTAGAAGGTTCAGAATGATAAAAAAGAACAATATAAATTTAATGTGAGCACGTATCTTTACGTAGAAAAGAATATGGCAATAATTAGCCAATGTTTTGTTAAAAGTAAATCTCGTTTAAGTGCAAAAAAGTTAAACGTTAATTTACGTTTATAGAGTAAGATGAAAGCTAGATTTATATACATGTAATATCTAACACATATTTGTGTTGTTAATTTGAAATTAATTGAATTTTGATTGAAAATGCTTGTAATTAAGTTTATATCAATAAGTGATACTTTGCATAAAATAAGTTTGTTAGTTGATTTATTGAAATTATAGTAATTCATACAATATCATTAACAAAAGTGTATTTGTATGTTTGTTTATAAATTATTTATTGCTACGAAATAGTAATTATTTCATGGAGGGGAGTATTAAATTCTTCTTTGAATTTATTAAGATTAACATTATATATTGTGTTACATAGTTACATTTTTTATCTTTCTTACATCTATTTTATTCACATAATATCGTTTTGTTATTTAGTGATATTTTTTGTTACCAAATTTAACGTTAACGTTTGGCGCGGCTTAAGACGCCGCGTTACGTCATATTTTATCTGGGCGGAAATGCAATGATCATAACAAATTTAAACACGTTCATACAGTTTATAAGCATCACGACGATACATTTAAAACGCCGCAATAGTTGGTATGTTTATTTATTTGTTTAAAAATGATAATTTATATTAGGATTTTATTGAATGTATCTTAAATAAGATTATTTAAGTGTACTGTAATTAGAGCTCTATTTAAGTTAAATATGTTTAGTTTATTTGAGAGGTAAATACAAATGTTTTGATTGATGATCGTACGTTTATTTTTATGTTTTGATATACATGTAATTATCTTTGTATTTTATGTAATGATTTATTTTTATTCTCTTTTGTACAGAGAATCGTTCCACGTTTGACGTTTGACGTTTCACGTTTGACGTTTCCCGTTAATAAACGCATTCTCACTAACACTGGCGTCGTGTGTTTATAAATAATTTATTTATAGTGATTATAATGATTTAAGTGTATATCAGCTGTAGGTTTCATGCAGGTTGCATGTTTATTGGCGACGCCGGTGAGCGGCGTCGTCTCTTATGGAATGCTTTTTATTTTGGCCTATGGAAGGAGCTGTTATTATAAGCAGTTAATGTCATGAACATTGTGTTAATTAGTTTTATTTTGATTCGTAAAAATCAAGTAAACAAATATGTTGCTATATTTGTATTTAATAACTTTATGTAAAAAGCATGTGCATTGTGATATTATTTTCACGAAATTGCAGGCTCAGTTTAACAGCTTGTCCCTTAGTTACTAAAACCCGGATTTCGAATATCGTTGTGGTCTACATTGCTGCCGTATCCATTCATTCTTTCATTTATATATTTTCAAAATTTTTCTACAAGAAGAAAGTGCACCTGCAAATGAGTATTAGGATAGGCATGAACTGTTGTTAACGAATATCCTATTGATTTTATCCATATTACGTTTATTTGTTTCACAGAATGATTGTTTTTATAAATTGTACCAGTATCCGGATGTTGAAAGCTATCCGATTTTCTGCAATTACTGCTGTCACATGGCCATCTATTTTTTATGAATACTTTACCATTAATTTGCATGGCTTAATAAAACTGAGCCTGCAACATTTCATAATTTTGCTGTTTAGGGTGTTCTTTTGGGTTTAAGGTTTTCTATATTTTAAGGGGAAGTAACTCATGTTTACTAAATTATTTGTCTTTTCTGTCTATCTTAGGTATTACTTACTATTTTTGTTGTATAAAATTTACCAAGGTCATCAAAAGCATGTTAATGTTAATGTTAGGATTTCATATTTATTTAATAGAAACTGGGTATTATTAATGTTATGTGCATACATGTATATCTTGGTATATTGATATGATGAGACTTATAATACTTCTGACTTTAAAGAGTTACAGTTATGTCATTATTGTTAAAGGGATGAAACTTTCATTTAAAGTTATAAATGATAATACATTGTATACTGAACCAAAAATGAAACTTTCGCAAAGTATGTGCCAGTTGTTCAAGGGTACCACTTAGATGTACACACATATATACATGTAGTAGCTTGTAAAACTCGTTTTGTTTGCAAAATCGGTCAGTTAATCCCCGTATAAAAGCCCGATATGTTTATTCAACGTAAAAATCGAGTTTCAAAAGGATTGAAAAACTGTACTAACATATCTACATTCAAACTTGGAGAAAGTTTCTTTTTTGTTTCAGTATACATCTATGATTGAAAATGTCCTTAAACTTGGATCAAGCAATATAATTAATAAAGTCTCAAAAAATTATATTCTGAATAGTTATTCTATTTTTTTTCTATCATGTGCATAGTTTTAAAAGGACAGCTTCTGTCTTATCTATTTATAATGGAGGGACACCGGTCTCAACCTTTAGGTCTCCTTAGTCAACCCGACAACAGACTTTTCATAGAGTAGATTGTTACTTGCCCTTGAATAAATTTGTGCACTAAATTTTATAGTGGATGATTTGTGCCGTGTGAAAACCAACATACGGTAAAAAGTAAGCAGGCGCCAGATGAAAACATGAAAAAACAATCTACCACAAAGTGGTTCGTTTGTTGCATTTTCATGTTTTCGTCCGGTGCCCTTGATGCAAAATACAAATCAGCCTTCATAAAATTTCTTATCATAGAAAAAAGGTTAGTTTTTTATCTGTACAACAAATAAATATTGTACATGTATTAGCACAGTTATGTTCACTTTCAAATTGACCTGTTATAAATATTGGCACAACCAATAACCGTCTTATCGCTTTTTAGTAAAAATAATTATACAATAATATATAAATTGTTATTTTAATTAAGGCCATAAGTATGTAAGTTTTTTTTTTCTTATTTATTTATTAAGAATTTATTATCTGTTAATTTAAAAAATCTGAAAGTATCTGTCACGGTTTAGAACTGTTCACTATTTAGGGGCGGCCAGATAGCTTATTTGCTACAGCTGCGGTACATTATTCTGTGGGTCACAGGTTCGAGTTCTGGTCAAGCTGAACGTTTTTCTCATCCTGTGACTGCATATAAGCATGAGTTCAATTCACTATGCTCTGTAAACATAAGAAATTCAAGGACACAAATCAATATAGTGGGGAAATATGTTGTGGTTTAGAACTGTTTCATTATTAAAGAGAAAGTGTGTAGCCGGCCGGATAGCTCAGTTGGTCTTCTGAAAGTCATGGGTTCGTGTCATGGTCAGGAAGTTTCAGTCAGGGTTTAGCAGTGGTTTTTCAACTGACACATGCTTGATTCATTTAACAGATTGCATTAAATTTGAAATGGACAAAGGCAGTATTGCATGATACATTTAGATCTACAAAGGGCATTTGATACAGTTGATCACACTATACTGCACATGAAGAAGTTCTTTTTCTTCTTCTTCATGAAACTTCAAGCATCTGCCATATTTAATGACATTCTTACATGGTTTAAGTCTTATCTCAGCAGCTGGTGGATGTGCTGGTACTCATTCTACTACTGCTCTGAGTACCTGTCTCTTTTATGTCTAATATATGTCAATGACATGTCGGCAACCCTAAACAATATTATATGCACAGGCACGAGTATCAGACCTGAGAAGAAAAAATATGACCAGATTGATAAAAAACCTGTGTTCATAAAACCAAAAAAAAAATGTAAATAATGACCCCCTTTAAAAATATACTTTAAGTTAATAGTATATTTTTAAAGGGGGTCATTATTTACATTTTGTTTTTGTTTTTATGAACACAGTTTTTTTTATCAATCTGGTCAGGGTCTTTCAAATAGAAAGACCCTGATCTGGTCATATTTTTTCTTCCCAGGTCCGATACTCGTGCCTGTGATTATATGCTGATGACTCAGGAATCCTTGTGTCTGGTAAAATAAATCTGAAGAAATTCTTTCTTATAGTATGAGTCTTATAAGATTGGTTAATTGACTATAAATTGTCTTTGCATCTTGGCAAGACAGAGTCTATTCTTTTGGTTTAAGTATTAACTTAAACTGGGCCTAGCCTCCAGGTCAAATGTAATGGTACTGTTATAAAGTACACATCTTTTGTTAAGTATTTAGGTGCAAACCTGGATCAAATTCTTTTGGCGTCGCCCTTTGATGCTTTGCATCAATGCTTTTCTTGTATACTATTTATCATGCTTTAAAGCCACTTACGGATGGTAAAGTATAAAAATGAAAAGAGAATGAAAATAAATTTCAAGTAAACGGTAAATGATTAAACGTGTAAATCAATTATAACTGACAGCTTAACTAAAAAAGGAATGTTGACAAAAGCGTCAATGTATCGTGTTTCTACTTTGCATAATCTAAGTGCGCTATAAATAAGAGAAGACGGTATATGATATAATGAATCAGTTATAATTTTTGTGCACAAATTACTACAAATATCAACACCAAATGCCTCTATGTTTGATACGATCCCGGACTTATTCATTCCGGATCACAGAATAGAAGGTATACGTACATCCCGTTGGCGGAAAAGCAAAAATGTTAAAATACGAACATTTTGAAGTGTCATTTCGATTTTTTTCATCTATGTCATGTTTTTGAAGAGGTGTTTTTATATAAGTAAGACGATAGTTTTTCTGTTCTTCTGAAGGCCTGCTGCTTTCAATGAGAAGAGTATTTTTGTGTATCGTAAATCATACTCGTTTTCTTGAATGTTTGGTACTCAAAAGTGTGCAAATTACATTTTTATAAACAAAATGTGAATTTGACAAATCATGCACCTCCTAATTACTTAAGATACAGGATTTACTTTCGAACAGAGGACATATATAGACTCTTGTAGAAACTGTATGTTGGGAAGGAACCCTATTAAATATTAGCATTTATTTTAACAGGTATCATTGACGTGGTATCTGGTAAATATAACGTTATGGATATAGGCGGTGTTTTAATTTAGAAAAATGTATGTGGCATGTGAATAAAGTAAACAAATAAGAAAGCGATTTCAAACGGTTATTTATAAATCGAAGCTTTTACATGTATAAAATTATTGAAACAGAACATTCCCTATACTGTTATGGTTTTAATTCAAACATAACAAAATAGTTTGTGACTGATCACTGAAAATAATTGACATGCCATGGAATGTGAGAAATCTCAAAATTCGAAACTAACACATATCTTAGAAATAATTTTGCAGAATATTCATGTTTCATAATTCAATGACAATTTTTTTCCACATTTTGTTAAAAACTCCGCTTTTTTTAACAGTTGACTTCGACCCCTATACCCTCGTTAGTCAACTCGCGCATGCGTGGATCCAATATTCAGCGAAGTTGAGAAAAAAAAAAGGATTTTCAGTTATAATAAAGTTCACGTGCATGGATTTTTCATTTCGAAGATACCGTTGTAGCCTTGCAGCAATGTTTAGTAAAGTTGTTGGAGGATAGAATTCTCCATTTTTCCTTTCAATTTCACAGATGAATCGTTACGACCAAAATCCTTTTCTGCACACGAAGGGAACTGCTCTATTTGAGTAGGATAACCAGGCTCTTGTTTAATCTTGTAGGTTGCGGTTTTCAGCCAACTCCCTCCAGACGTGCACTGCCCAGTTGTTGTTTGTCGTTGTATTATAGGGCACTGTATTTCTGTTTCTTCTAAATGTCATCAGATGACAAAAGCTATTCAAATCGGCCTGCGAAATGCAAATATCAAAGAAATCACCCAAATATGATTTTTAAACTTTTTTTAATAATTGCAACGGCATTTTAGGCAGATAAACCATGTTATGTTTGAATAATTTACCGTCATCTACTTTGAGTCATGTTACAATTTGTGTTTTCATTCAAATAATGATGCAGTTAGATATTGCGAGAATTCGAGAATATTCTTTTATAAAATATTTACCTGAGCTATTGCCTCTTGTTGCTTGTGTTTGCATATACATGTAGATCCTGCGTATCAAGCAACCGTGACCACATCAGCACATTCGACAGGAAATGGTTCAAAAATATGATTCTTGCTATATTCATTATGTCAAACACATTGTTACATGATGACCAATGACGTAAAAAATACATACATGTAATTGATTAACAGGTCAAAACACTCCAACCATGTGTTGGCATGTCAATCTATTCTAGTTAGGGCGGTACTCGTATTACATCAAACTCTGTATTGACAATTCGTACGTGACTTATTCCACGAAAGTGGGTCAAACGGTAAGCCAGTTATAGTTCATATTTTTAAAAATGCTGCGCTCCGCTACGCTACGCTTGCAATAAATTCCATATTTTTTTTAAATCTGAACTATAACTATTACTTAAAATTTTTGGCCGTAATGCCGCTGGGCCGCCAGGCCGCCAACTTCACAAAAATGATAGAATAAAAAAATCTCTCAAAGTCATTTTTTTTTCTTTTTATATACCTTTAAATTTCAAGAATAGTCTTAAGAACTTCAATATGTCCCGTTTTTGTCATATTTATAACATTTCTACAACTGTAAAATTTCCGGCTTTTTAAATAAAAAAAAATTCTCAAAGTGATTTTTTTCTTTTTATATATCCTTTACATAACTTAAAATAACAAGGATTGTCCTTAGAACATCATTAATTGCCGTTTTTATTGTTTCGCCAGGCCGCTAGGCCGCCAACTTCACGCCGCTAGGCCGCTAGGCCGCTTGGCCGCCAACTTAACACATCTTATCTTTTATTTATTTGACAAGTGTTGGTTGAACTTTGTGGGTTCTTTTTACGTGATTTAGAAGAACATACATTCGTCATTCGACTGTTTTATGATAAAAATATTTCTAGTTATTCACATAATTGTTTGTAATACGAAACTAATTACATGAAATGCAGATAGGAAGATAATAAAATTGAAAATTAAGTGTTTGTTTTACTTTTTTT